>NC_050575.1:365358328-365503328 GCF_011100635.1 Trichosurus vulpecula
ACAACTGAATGTGTATGTCATTACTTTTTTGAGACAATTCTGATGAGAGTAAGGCTCAAGTGCACCCTCTTGCTTCCCAAAACTGGCTTCCACTGTCAGAGCTCTTTTATACCTTTTTCATTTGAGATAATTTAACCCATTCTACCTAGCCCTTTCCCCTCCTCCCAGTGCATTCTTCTTTCTCACCCCTTACTTTTATTTTTCTTAGGTATTTTCCCATCATGTTCAACTCATACCTGTGCTCCCTTTCTCTGTTATACTTTCTAGCTGGCCTATTATAATATGGTTTTTGACCTGATACAGCTAGACCACTTTCCCTTGCATTTCTTTTCATCAATTCCCTTGATATTGTGGGCATTTTGTTCTTCTGGATGAATTTTGTTATTATTTTTTCTAGCGCTATATTTTTTTTATACTTTGATTGGTATGACACTGAACAAGTAAATTAATTTAGGTAGAATTGTCTTTCTAATAGGAATAAAGTTTCAGGAGTAACTAATGTCTTCTCTTCATAAAGAATGTAAACACTTTAAACTTATTGAATCCTTCAATAGAATTGTCTTTCTAATAGGAATAAAGTTTCAGGAGTAACTAATGTCTTCTCTTCATAAAGAATGTAAACACTTTAAACTTATTGAATCCTTCATAATTTCTCTTTTCCATTTACATTTTTATGCTTCTCTTGAGTCTTGTTTTTGAAAGTAAAATTTTCTATTCACCTCTAGTTTCTTCATCAGGAATGTTTGAAAGTCCTCTATTTCATTTAATGTTTATTTTTCCTTTGAAGGATTATAACTCAGTTTTGGGGTTGGTAATTCTTGGTTGTAATCCTAAATTCTTTGCCTTCCAGAATATCATATTATAAGGCTTTAAATCTTTTAATTTAGAAGCATTTAATTCTTATATTGTCCTAACTCTTCTAATCATGATGATTGATTTTTTTTTTCTGGCTACATGCAATAATTCCTCCTTGACCTGGAAGTTCTAGTATTTGGCTATGGTATTCCTTGGGGTTTTCATTTTGGAATCTCTTTCAGGAGATGATTATTGGATTCTTTCAATTTCTATTTTACCATCTGGTTCTTGAATATCAAGGCAGTTTTCTTTGATTATTTCCTGAAATGTTATGTCTAGGCCTGTTTTTAATCATGACTTTCAGGTATTTCAATAATTCCTAGATACTCTCCCCTCAGACTCTTTGCCAGGTAAGTTATTTTTCTGTTGAGATATGTCATATTTTTTCTATTTTTTAATTCTTTTAATTTTATTTTATTGGTCCTTAATTTTTCACAGTGTCTTTAGCTTCAATTTGCCCAATTCTAATTTTTAAGGAATTATTTTCATCAGTGAGCTTTTCTATCTCCTTTTCCATTTGGCCAATTCTACTTTTTAAGTTGTTTTCTTTATAGAATTTTTGTAGATCTTTTTTGCATTTGGCCAAATCCTTGTCACCATAATAACTCTCTATGGTTAGATTCTTTTTTTGTTATTGTTTGCTCATTTTCCAGCCTGTTTCTTGAATTTTAACATTATGCTAAATTTGGCTCCTAGGGTAGAGGGGTCACTATCACAAGGTTTAGACTTTTCTAGTTTCTGCACTCAGAGCTAGTTCTGGGTGTCTGTAATTTTTTAATTCTCCCAAGGTGGTAAGATCTAAGGAGAAGTATTTCTATGCCGCTCCTTGACTGTGATCTGGTCTGTGAGTGACCACAAGCACTCTTTTCTATCCTGAAACTGTGCCCTGGATCACCATGTCCTTGCCCGAGGCCTGCACTCACCCCAATATAACCAAAATTTTCTGCCACCCTTCTAAGTTGTCTTGGTTTGGAAAATTGCTTCACCCATCATTTTGAGTGTTCTGCTACTCCAGAATTCATTTTGAGATATTAATTAGAGTTGTTTGTAGGAGAATTTGATAGAACCTAGGCCATTCCCTGCCTTTTCTTTGTCATCTTTGCTTTGTTCACCTAAGGAAGTCTTGATGTAGAAATTCTCTCTATTGAAGCACATCCACTCCTCATCAGTAATGTAGAATCATAGATGGTTGCCTGCGGCATTGAATGAGATATTGGGTGGCTTTCCATCAATTCAGAATCAAAATTTTTCAGAGGTAGGAATCAAGCAAATATAATTTTTACTATGAATCTAACCTTGCCTCTACTGTACCATGCCATTTAATATTAATATCATTGCTTTCATTTCACTGTTTAATTTTTATGTAATGTAAAGATAAAAATGATCCTAAGACAAGTAGCTTTCTTGTCATTAATATTTATTCAGTGTTCTACATACTAATGCATTGATAGAACTACCTTTTTTTGTAATTGAACAAAATTTTGTTGTTCAGCCATTTTAGTTGTGTTTGAGTTTCATCACCTCATTTGAAGCTTTCTTGGAAAAAGATACTTCAGTGGTTTGTAGCAGTAAGCACCCTAATACACCCAGGATGTCTTGCTAGCACAGGTTTTTTTTTAATATGCTTTTATAGAAACACATGTTTAAAAGGGTCAATAATCATCTTTAATTAAATTTACTGGTTGTGAATATAGTTGTGAATTACATGTGCACTTGTGAATTTCAGGGGAAAAGTCAGCCTCCTGAAAATCAGAGAAAATATGAGCTGAGAAATTAGAGCAACAGAAAGAGATCTGACTGCCTGAATCAAAGCAATATTGCTATACACTTTACATACGTTGCTGGATCGAAAGAGCCTTTATATCTGAGTAATCAGGGAGCTCTGAACATATGGCTATTCAGTCTTTACCACAAAATCAAAACATCCTTCTCATAAGTGAACCCCTAAAGCAAATACCAACTCAGAGCATATATGCACTTCTCAGAGTCAGAAGACATCACAACCCTAATGACCCAGTGCCTAATTAACTTAGTACCAAAAAGCATGAAAGCCTTCCTACAAGGAAGCCTCCCCTAAGCAAGCTTCCCTTAATGGGCTCCACTTGAGTCCTACTAATGGGCTGGGAAGATCTTCACATCTCAGTAACATTACATGGTTTACCATTTCATTCTCCAGATTCAGATGATGAAATTAAGATAAGCAGGGTTAAATGACTTGCCCAGGATCACACACAAAGTATATGTCAGTGGTTGGATTTGTACTCAGGTCTTCCTGACTCCAAAACTGGCACTCTATTCACTGGAACAACACACTTCCCTAAAGTAAAATTATTAGGAATGGGAGCCAAGATGGTGGAGTAAAATCAGGGACTTGCTTGAGCATTCCCCCAAACCCCTCCCAATACTTGAAGAAATGACTCTAAACAAATTCTAGAACAGCAGAATCCACAAAATGACAAAATAAAAACAAATTTCCAGCCCAAGACAACCTGGCAAGTAAACAGGAAATGTCTGGGGAGGAGTCTAATCCACTGCGGTCCATGCTGTCACAGCCCAGGCCCTAGCTAACCTGGAGCAGGCCTCAGGGGACTGAATCACTGGCAGCTCTGGTGAATTCCAGACTTCTCAACTGACAAATGTCAAAGACAACTAAAAGGAAATGTCTGTGAAACCTGGGTGAGAGAGGAACAAGGTCTGGCCCCAGCCCGAGGGCAGCAGAGGCAGTTCTTCCTTCTGGAGCTCTCAAGCTCACAGATGGTTGTGGGATAGAGTGGGTAATCAGAGGAGAATTGTAGGGATCTCTTTTATGGTGCTGATGCAGGATTCTCTTGCTTTGCCCATGCTTGGATCTGGGACACAGTCCTAGGGAGAGGAAGAGGGCTAGTGTGGGAGAGCCTGTGATGGTGGTGGTAGAGAGAGAAGGCTCATCACACTTCCAAGGCAGAATAGAGTGCTTGTGGTCACTCACAGACTAAAGCACAGGTCAGGAGAGGAGTGAAAAAAAACCTCTCCTTTGATCATACCACCTAGAATTGAAAATTTAAAGGTCCCTAGAAATACCCCCGAAAACAGTTGCACAAAATTGTTGAAGCTTGGGATAGTACACCCTTCACACTGGAAGCAGAGTCCTACCTTAACAAAGAGTTAAAAAGTCAAATAATTGGCTGGGAAAACAGAGGGGAAAAATCAGACTATAGAATCTTACTTTGGTGACAAAGAAAATCAAAATGTACAACCAAAAGAAGATAACAAAGTCAAAAGTCCTATGTCCAAAGTCTCCAAATAATATGAATTAGTCTCAAGCCATAGAAGAGCTCAAAAAGGATTTTGAAAATCAAGTAAGGGTGGTAGAGGAAAGAAATGAGAATGATGTAAGAAAATCATGAAAAATGAGTCAATGGCTTGGTAAAGGAGACCCAAAAAATACTAATGAAAACAACACCTTAAAAATAGACTAACCTAAATGGCAAAAGAGGTCCAAAAATCCATTGAGGAGGAAAATGCCTTAAAAAGCAGAATTGGCCAAATGGAAAAAGAGATGCTAAAGCTCACTGAAGAAAATAGTTCTTAAATATGAGAATGTAGCAAATGGAAGCTAATGATTCTATGAGAAATAAAAAAAAATAATCCAAAAGATTGAAAAACTAGAAGGCAATGTCAAATATCTCATTGGAAAAACAGCTGACCTGGAAAATAGATGCAGGAGGGACAATTTCAAAATCAATAGACTACCTGAAAGCCATGATAAAAAATAGCCTAGTCAACCTCTTTCAATAAGTTATCAAGGAAAACAGCCTTGATATTCTAGAACCAGGGAATACAATAGAAATTGAAAGAATCCACCATTCACCTTGTGAAAGTGATCCCAAAAGGAAAACTAGGAATATTGTAGCCAAATTCCATATTTCCCAGGTCAATGAGAAAATATTACAAGCAGCCAGAAAGAAACAATTCAAGTATTATGGAAACAGAATCAGGATAACACAAGATTTAGCAGCTTCTACCTTAAGGGATCAGAGCATTTGGAATATTATATTCCAAAAGTCAAATGAGCTAGAATTAAAATCAGTAATCACCTACCCAGCAAAAACTGAGTGTATATATATATGGAGAGGGAGAGAGAGAGAGAGAGAGAGAGAGAGAGAGAGAGAGAGAGAGAGACAGAGAGAGAGAGACAGAGAGAGGCAGAGAGACAGAGAGAGGCAGAGAGAAAGAGACAGAGAGAGACAGAGAGAGACAGAGAGAGGCAGAGAGACAGAGAGACAGAGACAGAAGCAGAGAGAGGGGTGCACAGAGTGAGTTGAATATGAAGGGATGATATATGAAAAAATAAAATTAAGTTCAAAGAGAAGAATGTACTTGAAGAAGGAGCAAGAGTGATGTAGAATGGGGTGAATTATCTCACATAAATGAGGCAAGAAAAGACTTTTACGATGGAAGGGAAAAGGGGGGAGGTGAGAAGGAATGAGTGAACCTTACTCCCATCAGATTTGGCTGGAGGAGAGAATAGAATACACAGTCAATTGGGTATGGAAATCTATCTTACCCTACAGGAAAATACAGGGAAGGGGAAAAGAGAGGGGGCATGATAGAAGGAAGGGCAGATTGGGGGAGGGGGTAATAACAAATATTTTTGAGGAGGGACAGGGTAAAAGGAGAGAACAGAATAAATGGGGGCAGGACAGGACGGAGGGAAATATAGTTAGTCTTTCACAACATGACTGTTATGGAAGTGTTTTTCATTACTCACATGTATAACCTATACTGAATTGCTTGCCTTCTCCATGAAGGGGGGTGGGGAGGGAAGGAGCAAGAGAATTTAGAACTCAAAGTTTTAAAAACGAAGGTTAAAAATTGTTTTTACATGCAACTAGGAAATAAGGTATATAAGCAATAAGGTATAGAAATACATCCTGGACTACAGGAAAATAGGAGAAGGGGATAACAGAGGTGGGTGATAGAAGGGAGGACAGATTGGGGGAAGGAGTAATCAGAATGCATGCCATATTGTGGTAGGGGGATGGTTGAGATGGGGAGGAAATTTGAAACTCAAAATCTTGTGGAAGTCAATGTTGAAAAGTAAACGTAATTAATAAAAAAGAAAAGTATATTAGGTTATAACTAATCCTCTGTATATATAACTAAAGCAAGCTTTAACCTCACTTAGCATGCTGGTTCACAGGGATGGCAGGTACTATTTCATTTTTCTACACAATATTGACCTGTTCTGCAAGTTCTATGTACTTAAGAAGCTTTTTGTTGCATATCTCTTGAAGGCTGTAAGAGTTGGGAATAGCAATTTCTATTAAAACATTTTTAAGTCTTTGTGTGTGTGTGTGTGTGTTTGTGTGAATCAATAATATGGCTAATTTACTAGGGACAAAAAAAATCAGTCTTTGAAAATAGTCTTTCTATTCATTTTTAATTGAGTCATATGGGATATTTTGAGATCTCTCTATATAGTATGGGGATTGGTCATTTTTGAGTCCATGAAAGATATATATATATATATATATATATATATATATATATATATATATATATGTAATTTTACTTACTAGGCATGGCTTGATTTGTATATGGGCAATAGTATTTTTTTTTCCAGATGACTATTACATGTTGCTCTCAGTCCAGGCTTCCCTTGCATAGTCTACATTGATCTCTTCCAAAGTTTCTTGTGTTAATGACCTGGTCCTGACTTGTCATCATTCATGCTTAAATTTTCCCAATCAAAACCTCAACCACAAAGCCATTTATTAGATCATTATTGGTTGAAACATCATTGGCTGAGTTCCTAAGATGGTGGAAGGATCTTTGATTTTACTTTTTTATTAGTCATTTCATAAGCTTCGTCTAAAGCATGTCAGCTTGGGTTACATTTAAGCAATTCAGTGGCATTTTCCCTCTCATAAACATTTACTATCTCATGGTGTCATAATGTCAACTTGTTTCAAAAGCATATCTATAAATTTTACTATGTTCATTACATGGTTTGAAACTGAATTTTATGCTGTGCCATTGATGATATCCAGATACAATATCCTTTGGGATGGTTTTCCTTTGATTAGGTTTTCTAGTAGGTATTTTTCCTAAAATGGAAAGGGGGGTTTATTGTGATTCTTATACATTCCACATTGTTAGGAAATATTATGTGTGCATTATTTGTGTTTTCAATATTTTATTGCTGTACCCATTTTGTATAAAAGAATAATATAGGTAAATTGTGTACATTTTCTTCAGAAGTTGGCTTATGGCTCAAGAACATGTAAGCATTGTAATTAGACAACCTTCATTCCCAAAGTGTTATAAATATGGCAATTAAAGTTTCTTGTTAATAAAACAGGCTCATCACTTTTTGCCTGCCATATTCTCTCTCTCTCTCTCTCTCTCTCTCCCTCTCTCTCTCTCTCTCTCTCTCTCTCTCTCTCTCTCTCACACACACACACACACACACACACACACATGCACACACACACAGAGGCAGCCTTTAAGTATTTTATGCAGGCTTATTATTTTTCAAAATTCCATTGCTTTCCTACTAACTATCTGTCTATCTGTCTATCTGTCTATCTATCTATCTATCTATCTATCTATCTATCTGTCTTTATCTACTAAATGTAAAATGTGTCTCCCTCTTGAATGAGTTACTGAAAGGGAAGAAATATTCATTGGCAATCATCAAGGAATAAGGCTCTCATTTCACAAAATATTTTTTGTTTGTTTTTTTTTTTTTTTGTAAAGTTGATGCCTAGGTAACACAATGGATGGAGTTCTGGGCCTAGAATCAAACTAGAATTAAAAAGACTTGAGTTCAAATGCAGTCTAAGATACTTACTAGCTATGAGACCTTTGGCAAGTCACTTAACCTCTTTGCCTCAGTTTCTTCAACTTTTAAATGAGCTGGAGAAGGAAATGGTAAACCACTCCGTTATCTTAATATGGTTACTCTCAGCAAATTGTAATTGTTATTTAATTTATGAGATTCATAATTTTACATGTAATTTCCAATTAAATGAAGAGAATATTATTTCAATTGTAATAAAAATCTATGTGTTTAAATATTTATTCTGAAATTTCACCTTTTTAAATGGTTCATTGTCTTCAAGGATAAATGAATTCCTTAGGATAGACACTGAGTTCACTAAACTACATCTCAACTTCCACAAATCTCAGAAAGTGTTTTTTCTGCCCGGTGACTGAAAACATCTATTTCTTAAATATCTGTCTTCTAATTGTGTGTCTATGAAAGCCACTAGAATTTGTGCTCCACTGAAACAACTGAAGTTCCTTTCCAAACTGGTATAACACAGTGACTTTTAGGTGCAAAAATCTCAATACTTCATCTAAAAATGGTAGATACCATAAATGTTGTAACGAAAAAAACAAACAATAAAATAATAGCAAAAGGATAGAAAAGAAAACTTCAAAAAGATTTCCTTACTTAGCTTACCTTGAATTTCATGTGAAGCTGTAGTTAGATTCAGAAGCCTACAATTAACAAAAACTTAGAAAGTATAAGCCACTTACAAGCATACAATTTTTTGTGTTAACAATAACCTTTATTTTTTACAGTATCTACATTTTTATTTAATAGTTTTAGTTTTCAGCATTGATAACACCAAGATTTTGAATTACAAATTTTCTCCCCATTTCTACCCAACCCCCCCACTCCAAGATGGCATATATATTGATTGCCCCATTCTCCAGTCAGCCCTCCCTTCTGTCACCCTACTTCCCTCCATCCCCTTTTCCCTTACTTTCTTGTAGGGCAACATAGATTTCTATGCCCCATTGCCTGTGTATCTTATTTTCTAGTTGCGTGCAAAAACTTTTTTTTTTATTTTGGAACATCTGTTTTTAAAACTTTGAGTTCCAAATTCTCTCCTCTCTTTCCTTCCCACCCACCCTCCCCAAGAAGTCAAGGAATTCAATATAGGCCACGTGTGCATCATTATGTACAACCCTTCCACAATCCTCATGTTGTGAAAGACTAACTATATTTTGCTCCTTCCCAACCCATCCCCCTTTAATGAATTTTCTCCCTTGACTGTGTTTCTTTTGGATTACCTCCACCCCCATCTGCCCTCCCCTCCATCATCCCCCCTATTTTTATCTTCTCCCCTCTTCTTTCCTGTGGGGTAAGATACCCAATTGAGTATGTATGGTATTCCCTCCTCAGGCTAAATTTGTTGAGAGCAAGATTCACTCATTCCCCCCTCACCTGCCCTCTCCCCTCCTCCCACAGAACTGCTTCCTCTTGCCACCTTTATGTGAGATAATCCACCCCATTCTATCTCTCCCTGTCTCCCTCTCTCAATATAGTCCTCTCTCATCCCTTAATCTGATTTTATTTATTTTAGATATCTTCCCTTCATCTTCAACTCACCCCATGTCTGCTCTCTCTCTCTCTCTCTCTCTCTCTCTCTCTCTCTCTCTCTCTCTCTCTCTCTCTCTCTTTCTCTGTCTTTCTCTGTGTGTATATATATATGTGTATACACACACACACACACACACACACACACACACATATATATATATATATATATGCACATTCACATATATATATATATATATATATATATATGCATATTCCTTTCAGCTACTATGGTATTGAGGTCTCATGAATCATACACATCATCTTTCTATGTAGGAATGTAAACAAAACAGTTCAACTTAAGTAAATCCCTTCTGATTTCTCTTTCTTGTTTACCTTTTCATGATTCTCTTGATTCTTGTGTTTGAAAGTCAAATTTTCTATTCAGTTCTGGTCTTTTCCCTGAGAAAGCTTGAAAGTCCTCTATTTTATTGAAAATCCATATTTTGCCTTGGAGCATGATACTCAGTTTTGCTGGGTAGGTGATTCTAGGTTTTAATCCTAGCTCCATTGACCTCCAGAATATCCTATTCCAAGCCCTTCAATCTCTTAATGTAGAAGCTGCCACATCTTAGGTTATTCTGATTGGATTTCCACAATACTCAAATTGTTTCTTTCTGGCTGCTTGCAGTATTTTCTCGTTGATCTGGGAGCTCTGGAATTTGGCAACAATATTCCTAGGAGATTTCTTTTTGGGATCTATTTGAGGGGGCGATAGATGGATTCTTTCAATTTCTATTTTGCCCTGTGGCTCTAGAATATCAGGGCAGTTCTCCTTCATAATTTCTTGAAATATGATATCTAGGCTCTTTTTTTGATCATGGCTCTCAGGTAGTCCAATAAGTTTTAAATTATCTCTCCTGGATCTATTTTCCAGGTCAGTGGTTTTTCCAATGAGATATTTCACATTGTCTTCCATTTATTCATTCCTTTGGTTCTTTTTTATAATATCTTGGTTTCTCATAAAGTCACCAACTTCCACTTGCTCCAATCTAATTGGTAAGGCAGTATTTTCTTCAGTGGTCCGTTGGAACTCCTTTTGCATTTGGCTAATTCTGCCTTTCAAGGCATTCTTCTCCTCATTAGCTTTTGGGAGCTCTTTTGCCATTTGAGTTAGTCTATTTTTAAGGTGTTGTTTTCTTCAGTGTATTTTTCAGTATTTTTTTGCCTCTCCTTTATCAAGTCATTGACCTGTTTTTCATGGTTTTCTCACATCCTTCTCATTTCTCTTCCCAATTTTTCCTCTACTTCTCTTACTTGCATTTCCAAATCCTTTTTGAGCTCTTCCATGGCCTGGGACCAGTTCATATTTTTCTTGGAGCCTTTTGGTGTAGGCTTTTGCACTTTTTTGACTTCTTCTGGCTGTATGTTTTAGTCTTCTTTGTCACCAAAGAAAGAATCCAAAGTCTGAGACTGAATCTGGGTGCGTTTTCGCTGCCTGGCCATGTTCCCAACCAACTAACTTGACCCTTGAGTTTTTCAGCGGGGTATGACTGCTTGTAGACTACAGAGTTCTATGTTCCACTTTTGGAGGGGGATATGATGGTTCTGGCACGCCAGCACTCCTCCTTCCCCAAGAACCTCCAACCCGGACTGGGCTTAGATCTTCAGCAGGTTGTGCACTCCTGTTCTGTTCCACCACTTAATTCCTCTCACCAGGTTGGCCTGGGGCCGGAAGCAACAGCAGCTGTACCTGCCCCACCTCTGCTGCCCCGGGGGTGGTGGTCGAACCTCGAACTCCTTCCACTCCCGCAGCTTTTCCCACTAACCTTCTCCACTGTCTTTGGTGTTTGCGGGTTGAGAAGCCTAGTAACTGCCACAGCTCACTGATTCAGGGCACTAGATCCCGCTCCGCCCAGCTCCTGGTCTGGTTGTTTCGAGCCACTCACTCTGGGCTCTGCTCTGCTCCCAGCTCCCAGCTCCCAGTACTGTGTGGGATAGACCTCACCCAGAGACCATCCAGGCTGACCTGGGCTGGAGCCCTGCTTCCCTCTGCTGTTTTGTGGGTTCTGCAGTTCTAGAATTGGTTCAGAGCCATTTTTTATAGGTTTTTGGAGGGATTTGGGGGGCAGCTCACACTAGTCCCTGCTTTCCAGCTGCCATCTTGCCTCCGCCCCCCTAATTCTGCCTTTCAAGGCATTCTTCTCCTCATTGGCTTTTTGGAGCTCTTTTGCCATTTCAGTTAGTCTATTTTTTAAGGTGTTATTTTCCTCATTATTTTTTGGGGGGTCTCCTTTAGCAAGTCACTGACTTGTTTTTCATGGTTTTCTCACATCACTCTCATTTCTCTTCACAATTTTTCCTCTACTTCTCTTATTTGCTTTTCTAAATTCTTTTTGAGCTCTTTCATGGCCTAAGACCAATTCATGTTTTTCTTGGAGGCTTTTGATGTAGGCTCTTTGACTTTGTTGACTTCTTCTGGCTGTATGTTTTGGTCTTCTTTGTCACCAAAAAAAGATTCCAATGTCTGAGACTGAATCTGAGTCCATTTTCACTGCCTGGCCATGTTCTCAGCCAACTACTTGACCCTTGAGCTTTTTGTTGGGTAGGACTGCTTGTAGAGTAGAGAGTACTTTGTCCCAAGTTTGAGGGGCTGTGCTGCTATTTTCAGAGCTACTTCTACACAGCAAGCTCTGCAACACCAGCTCTGCTTCTCCCCCAAGAACCACCATCCAGGATTGTGGCCCCCATTCAGGCTGGGCAACACAGATTTTGTACTCCGGCTCTAATCTCCCACTTAATTCCTCCCACCAAGTGGGCCTAGGGCTGGAGGCAACTGCAGCTGTAGCTCTGGAAGCAGCCTCAGAGCTGCACCACCTCTGCAGCCCCTGGGGCAGTGGCCGACCCTGAACTCCTTTCATTCTGTCCCAGAACTTTTCCCCACTAACCTGTTCTGTTGTCTTTGGTGTTTGTGGGTTGAGAAGTCAGGTAACTGCCATAGTTCACTGATTCAGATCACTAGGTCCTGTTCTGCCCAGCTCCTGTTCTAGTTGGACCTGGCACAGCCCAGGCTGGGATCTGCTCCACTCTGCTCCTAGCTCCCTGCACTAGACCCTTCCCAGCCACCATCCAGGCTGTCCTGGGCTGGAGCCCTGCTTCCCTTTGCCATTTTGTGGTTTCTGCAGTTCTGGAATTTGTTCAGAGACATTTTTATAGATGTTTGGAGGGACCTAAGGTGGGGGGAGCTTAAGCAAGTCGCTGCTTTCCAGCCACCATCTTGCTTCACCAAAAAATCAAAAGCATACAATTAATGGAACTCCTAGACAGACTTACCTTACAATATATCAGGACGTCTGAAGTTGAGATATACTTACTTTCATCCAAAGGTTTCTTTTAGTTTCTTTCTCAGGTATAAAATACACTATAAAATAAGCCCCATGATAAGTGGAATGTCTCCAGTCACATTTTAAGAGACACTGTGTATTATGATAAGAATCTAAACAATGAGAGTAATGAGAACCTTTTTCAGGTTGACTTTTTTTTTTTCCTGAATCACTTTCAATAAAATAAACATGTATTTTGGAGGAAAGTATACTGCAGGAATGAGAAATAGGAATAGCTGAAAGTACTGAGAATTTCTCTCCACACCTCAGAAAAATCTTTAATGTACCAGATAGTCAACAAGATTTATTTTATGGACAGTTCAAGCATAATGAGAAGTCAATATATTTAATGTTAGTTATTAACCTGCAGTAAAGTGAAGCCATATTTTAGTTTAATTAATTAATTATGTAAACTATATAGGTTCTTCTCTATGGTTTATCTCCTGAACTCTACAGGGACAAAAAGCCATAGGGTACATTGAATTCCAGGAAAGACACAGCTGTATAAAATTGAGCATATATTTTATATTTGGGGTGCTTTCATTTCATCATAGTTGCCCTCACTCAACTTCCACTTTTATAAAATATGTAATTAATTTTACATAATGATTAATTATTTCCTATTATTGATTGATCAACCACTTAGTATATTCTTTTTTTTAATTTAAATTTATTTATTTCACATATTTAGTTTTCAGCATTGATTTTCACAATAGTTTGAATTACAAATTTTCTCCCCATTTCTACCCTCCCCCCCCCAAGATGGTGTATATTCTGGTTGCCCTGTTCCCCAGTCAGCCCTCCCCTCTATCCCCTCCCTCCCCTCTCATCCCCTTTTCCCTTCCTTTCTTTTGGGGCAAGATAAATTTCTACGCCCCATTGCCTGTGTCTCTTATTTTTTAATTGCATGCGAAAACTTTTTTTTTTGTTTTTGAACAACTGATTTTAAACCTTTGAGTTCCAAATTCTCTCCCCTCTTCCCTTCCCACCCTCCCTAAGAAGTAAGCAATTCAACCTAGGCCACATGTGTATCATTATGTATAACTCTTCCACAATACTCATGTTGTGAAAGGCTAACTACATTTTGCTCCTTCCCAACCCATCCCGCTTTATTGAATTTTCTCCCTTGACCCTGTCCCCTTTCCAAAGTGTTTGGTTTTGATTACCTCCACCCCCATCTGCCCTCCCCTCCATCATCCCCCCCCTTTTATTTTTTTTTTATCTTCCTCCTTCTTCTTTCCTGTGGGGTAAGATACCCAACTGAGTATGTATGGTATTCCCCCTCAGGCCAAATCTGATGAGAGCAAGGTTCACTCATTCCCCCCTCACCTGCCCTCTCCCCTCCTTCCACAGATCTGCTTCCTCTTGACACCTTTATGTGAGATAGTCCACCCCATTCTATCTCTCCCTATCTACCTCTCTCAGTATGTTGCTCTCTCATCCCTTAATTTCATTTTATTTCTTTTAGATATCTTCCCTTCATCTTCAACTCACCCTGTGTCACACATATATATACACATAGATATATACATACATACACATTCACTTATATATATACATAAACATATATATATATATATATGTATATATATATATATATATATATATATATATATATATATATATATATATACATATGCATATTCCCTTCAGCTACCCTAATACTGAGGTCTCATGAATCATACACATCATCTTTCCATGTAGGAATGTAAACAAAACAGTTCAACTTTAGTAAGTCCCTTGCAATTTCCATTTCTTGATTACCTTTCCATGCTTCTCTTGATTCTTATGTTTGAAAGTCAAATTTTCTATTCAGTTCTGGTCTTTTCACTGAGAAAGCTTGAAAGTCCTCTATTTTATTGAAAATCCATATTTTGCCTTGGAACATGATACTCAGTTTTGCTGGGTAAGTGATTCTAGGTTTTAATCCCAGCTCCCTTGACCTCCGGAATATCACATTCCAAGACCTTCGATCTCTTAATGTAGAAGCTGCCAGATCCTGGGTTATTCTGATTGGGTTTCCACAATACTCAAATTGTTTCTTTCTGGCTGCTTGCAGTATTTTCTCCTTGATCTGGGAGGTCTGGAATTTGGCGACAATATTCCTAGGAGATTTCTTTTTTGGATCTATTTGGGGAGGCGATCGATGGATTCTTTCAATTTCTATTTTGCCCCATGGCTCTAGAATATCAGGGCAGTTCTCCTTCATAATTTCTTGAAAGATGATATCTAGGCTCTTTTTTTGATCATGGCTTTCAGGTAGTCCAATAATTTTTAAATTCTCTCTCCTGGATCTATTTTCCAGGTCAGTGGTTTTTCCAATGAGATATTTCACATTGTCTTCCATTTTTTCATTCCTTTGGTTCTGTTTTATAATATCCTGATTTCTCATAAAGTCACTAGCTTCCACTTGCTCCCATCTAATTTTTAAAGTAGTATTTTCTTCAGTGGTCTTTTGGACCTCCTTTTGCATTTGGCTAATTCTGCCTTTCAAGGCATTCTTCTCCTCATTAGCTTTTTGGAGCTCTTTTGCCATTTGAGTTAATCTATTTTTTAAGGTGTTGTTTTCTTCAGTGTATTTTTCAGTATTTTTTTGGGTCTCCTTTAGCAAGTCATTGACTTGTTTTTCATGGTTTTCTCGCAACCTTCTCAGTTCTCTTCCCAATTTTTCCTCTACTTCTCTAACTTGCTTTTCCAAATCCTTTTTGAGCTCTTCCATGGCCTGGGACCAGTTCATGTTTTTCTTGGAGGTTTCTGTTGTAGGCTCTTTGACTTTATTAATTTCTTCTGTCTGTATGTCTTGGTCTTCTTTGTCAGCAAAGAAAGAATGCAGAGTCTGAGACTGAATCTCAGTGCGTTTTCGCTGCCTGGCCATAATCCCAGCCAACTAACTTGACCTTTGAGTTTTTCAGTGGGGTATGACTGCTTGTAGACTACAGAGTTCTATGTTCCACGTTTGGGGGGGGGGGAGGTGCCAGCTCTGTCAGACCAGCACTGCTCGTTCCCCAAGAACCCCCAACCCGAACTGGGCTCAGATCTTCGGCAGGCTGTGCACCCCTGCTCTGATCCGCCACTTAATTCCTCCCACCAGGTGGGCCTGGAGCCGGAAGCAGCAGCAGCCATAGCTGCCCCACCTCCACTGCCCCCGGGGCTGGAAGCAGAACCGGGAACTCCTTCCACTCCCGCAGCTTTTCCCCCTAACCTTCTCTGCAGTCTTTGGTGTTTGTGGGTTGAGAAGTCTCGTAACTGCCGCAGCTCACTGAATCAGGGCGCTACGGCATGCTCTGCCCGGTTGCTGGTCTTGTTGGTCCACGCCGCTCAGGCTGGGCTCTGCTCCACTCCATTCCCAGCCCCCAGCTCCCAGCTCCGTGTGGGATAGACCTCACCCAGAGACCATCCAGTCTGTCCTGGGCTGGAGCCCTGCTTTCCTTTGCTGTTCTGTGGGTTCTGCCGTTCTAGAATTGGTTCAGAGCCATTTTTTATAGGTTTTTGGAGGGACTCGGCAGGGAGCTCAGGCTGGTCCCTGCTTTCCAGCTGCCATCTTGGCTCCGCCCCCTATCCACTTAGTATATTCTAATGAAAAATACTATTTACAGAAGCATCATCAAACAAATAATTTCATTTCTACTTCTATTAAATCTATGTCTATATTTAAACAGGTGATATAATCATAGTACATGTATGTGTGCACATATATATATATACACATGTACATATGTATACCATATATACATATGTGTGTTTATGTTAATGTATATATTGTAGTATTAGCTATTACTTCAGTCTTTCATATATCTATGATTATATTGGCCTAAGTAGTTCTACCACAGATACAATTTTCCATGCTTTACTAGGTAGTACCATAAATTGCTGACCAAACAAAAGTTCATCTCTCAATGTCCAATCTTTTTTTTATAATAATTCCATAAGAGCTTATTTAGGCTAATCCTTTTTCAGTAAGACCAAAACCTCAAAGCAATTCCAGTTTGCTAGGACTTACTGTATTTTGTGTTTGACTGTCATAGTTTTCAAAATACCAGGGATGCCACAATAAGGCATTGGTAAATGACTTAATGTAGGATCAGTAATTGTAGGAAATCATTCCTATTCTCAAATGCATTTTCCTTCAGATGGGATTTTTAAGTCAGGCAAAATACCATTAATCTCCTTCAAGTCCTTCTGGCCCTGGCAACAGTTTTCTCAGTCAGTCAAGTTCCTCATTGCTATTTGTGTGCATCAAGGTGCTGAAGGCAGAGTATGTTTGCATTTCACTATATGAAATGAAAGAAGATCATGCTGGGACAGTCACCTTCACCATCACATATTCAGTCTAAATTTACAGTAATAGACTCACACTCCAAGAAGGCTTGCTGTGTTTGTTTGCAAACTAGTATGCAGTACTTACAAGTCTGTGGTTTTATTGACATATTCCTTTCCCTTCCTGTGGTTTTTAATTGAAACCCCCACTGCTTAGCCCAGCTTCTGGAAGACAGAATATGGAAGTTTTGTATTTGCTTTTCTGTTCAGACAAGATGAACTCAGAGGTTCCTGTTCTGATGATGAAATCTGTAGAGTTTAGTATTTCTCTTGGTCTTTAATGAAATGACCTCCCTCTCATGGATGCTGAGAAGTAATGAAGAAATTAAGTCTGAGGCTATTTCAAGCAAATGCAAGTGGCCTAGTATGTAGCACTCTAGTTTATTGGAATTCCAACCTGACAGCCTAGTTGGAATCACAAAGTAAAAAGGAGCACAAGCCAAACAAGGTAAGTGAATTAGGAAGTTATCTATGAAGAAGCAGGATAGGTGGTAGTGATGTTCAGCTGTCTTTCCCTTTTCTTTGAGAGATTTTAGAGCTGTAAGGGACCTTAAGAGAGAAGCTCTTTAGTCTGTCTCTTAAAATTTATAAATAAATGGTTTTGATAATCTATGTATGACTTGTTTGAAGATGCTCAAGTTGCAAGCAAAAGTGCTAGAATTCAAACCCAGCTTTTTTAGCTCCAAATCCAATGATTCACTAGAACACATTAAAAATCTAAAGCAAAAACATGGGAGAAGTTTTTGATAAGAGAGTGGAAATTTTGTTGGATTCAGAGACAAAAGACTGGGCTTTGAATTTCAGGTCCATAATTTATTAGATATATGACCTCAGGTAATTTCAATCACCTCTATGAGCCTCAGTATCTTCAGTGGTGAAATTAGGGGACGCATTAGATGTTCTTTCTGGTCCATTTCAGTTTGAAATATATCATTCTACAATTTGATCCAAAGGAAATTTTAATGGCTTCTGTAATTGATCTACTATTATTTCTCTACTATCTTGGTCCTCTGAACCATACTATCAAAAGAAATTGTAGGGGTGAGAATTCATTCATCCAGCAAGTATGTATGTACAATTTTTAGTGGTTACTTTCTCTTATTCTATGTCATAATTGTGCATGGATACATCTCACAGATGTTGAACATTCCAGTATATGAAATGCTAAAGAAAATCTCCCTTTACATACTTGACCCTGTTCTTCCAGAAATTCCCAAAGTAGAAAAAAGAATCACCTCAAGCTTACTAAGGAAATAGAAAATTCTATTGCTCAAACATGTGGGACGATTTTATACAAAAAATAAATACTTATATTAAAATAGCATATTTTATATGAATATATACATGTACCTACACATTTGTGTGTTTATATGCATGCATATATGCATCTCTCCCTTTCTGTATATATGGGAATGTTTAGGTATATATATGATATGAAGCAGAGTGGTATAGTGGGAAAAAAAAAAAAAAACAAAACATTGATTCACATGCCAGAAGACGTAAGTACAAATCCTGACATGTCTGGCATGTTATAATAATTAAATAAAGACTTACTAGTTGTTCTGTTTGACCTTTGACAAATCATTTAGGTTCTTTGATTCTCAATTTTCTTAAATGTAAAATAAGGTTGTTGGCTCAAGATAGCCACAGAATCGCTTTTAGCTTTATATCTATGATTTTATAATTCATTCTAAATATATGTGTTTGTACATATAAGTTTAGCACAAAGTCATAGGACCAAAATTCCTATGCAAATATCCACATACTCAGAAATATACTATACACACTTATGGTTGTATGCATGCATCATATATAGGTATATGTATGTGTGTATATATATATGTGTGTATGTGTGTATATGTGTATGTGTATATGTGTGTATATACATATACACACATGCACAAGGTTGAGACAGGTAGGTTGCATGATGGATAGAACACCAGTCCCGGAGTCAGGAACAACACAGTTCAAATCTGATCTCAGGCACTTACTAGCTGTATAATCCTGGACAAGCCAATTAACCCTCTTTGCTTCAGTTTCCTTATCTGTAAAATGAGTTGGAGAATGAAGGGCAAACATCTCTAGTATCTTTACCAAGAACATCTGAAATGAGGTCATGAAGAGTTGGATATGACTGAAAAATGACTGAACACTTTAGCAATAATCAGGATTGTTTATTATGTCCATAGCAATGCACTAAACAAAGGAAAATAGAAGGGAAGAGAATAAGTATTTTATAAACTATCTACTGGGGGCAGCTAGGAGATGAATAGATAGAGCATTGGCCTGGAGGCAGGAAGACCTGAGTTCAAATCTATCCTTAGGCACTAGCTGTGTGACCCTGGGAAAGTTAATCAACCTCTTTTGCCTTGATTCCTCATCTGTGAAATGGTGACTGTTTCACCAATCTGCCTACCAGCTCTTGTGGGCGTGAAAGACCAATACAAGCCCCACAACAAGCATGCTGCCAAAGCCCAGGTTCTTTTGATCTGCCTTAGTAAGGAAAGCAACGTTAAGGGGTTGACAAGCTTATTTTAATTCAGCATACAAATACAATTCACTTAGTTCAGGGGAAAAAGCCAGCACCCTGAACTTTGGAACAAAAACAAACAAATTACAAACATCGACAGACAGATCTTGTCTGATTCAAATCCCAATACATAGTTACCAGAGTTTAACAAAGTCCCAACATCCAGGTTACGAGCAGGAGGGCTCTTAGCTACAGCTGCCCTGAGTCTCTGCATCAGCACCTGTTGCCAAGAGTGAGAGCCCTGCACAAATGGCTCTGTCTTCTCTTCTTAAAGAATTTCACACCTCATCAAATGTCATCTGAATGACCAGAACTTAGGCTGCTATGATTGGCTCTGGAGTTAGCACCCCCCCTTAGGACTCTGGGAGCTTCACACCCACATAAGCTTAGCACCTAATAGGGGTTTGGGCCTGGGGCTTAGCACCTAGTAAGACTCAATGAAATACACTGAATTAATCAAAGGAAACAAAAGCCAAACTCTTCAAGGGCACTTGGTTGAACTGAGTTCTAAGAGCCCATTTTGCTTACCAACACAATGACCCAATGGAGAAGGAAATAGCAAAACACTCCACTATCTTTGCCAAGAAAACCTTATGGACAATGTCCATGGGGTCACACAGATTCAGACATGACTGCATAATAACGAATAATATTTACTATGTGTCATGCACTGTGCTAAGTATTTTTTAAATAAATGTTATTTCATTTGATAGATCAACCCTGTAAAGTGAAGGCTATTAGCATCCCCATTTTAAAGTTGAGAAAACTGAGACAAAAAGATTTAAAGTGATTTACCAAGTATCACACAATTAGTACATGTGACTGTGGCCCAATTTAAATTCAGTTCTTCCTGGCTCCAAGTTTAGCTCTCCATCCATTGCACTACTAAATGCTGCAAAGTAAAGTGCCTTAAAGTCAGGTCTTCCTGACCTCAGGTTTAGCCCTCTATCCATTGTGCCACCAGGTGCCCCATAGTAAAAGACCCTTAGTCTGCAGTGGCCCCATGCTTCTTATATTCTGAAAGCACATATGGGGCTAAAGGAAGCTAAAAAACAATTTTGAAGATTGTCACTAAATATTAACTTAAACTTCCTGTGGAGGATTGACTGGAGGACATAGTCAAGAATCCCACTGGATGGACAGGCATGACTAAATTGAAATCTACATTGTGGTAGGGCATACGCATATCATGATATCAACTCCATCAAAGTATCCATTGAAGTACAATATCTAAATAAAGTAAGTTTAACATGTCAAAACTTAACTTCAGCCAATTAACACAGTGAATATGGAAAATTTCCACAAAGGGTTTGATGATTTTAATAAGTCTTTTTCAAGCATTTTTGACTATATACTTTAGCTGGAGTAATATTAAATGTTCTATTTCAAGACAAAAATGTGCAATACAACTATCCTTTCTAATATTTCTATGTCACAAATAAATGGTGAATAACAGTCTCAAAGTAATTACCACAATTAATTAGACAAGTATTAGTGACCTCTGTTCTTACCAGCTTTCATTTCTTACATGTAAGAGAAATATTTTGTCTTTCCTGCTTTGATTACTTGTCAAAATAAATCAGCAGGGATGTAAATAAATGAATAACAATAAGAACCAGTAACAGAAGCAGTCATTAGAAAATACTTTGATTAAAGGATTATAGATTCAAGAATTCATAGATTTACGTTAGAGTCAAAGAGAACATCAGGGCCAATATCCTCTTCATTTTCCACAGTGGTAAATTGAGGACTAAAAAAATAAATAAATAAAGAAATAACTTACACAGGGATATGGGATAAAGTCACAGCAAAAATTTTAATTCAACATTCATAACACTCATTCCAGTGACAACATTTACAGATTCTTATGTCTCTCCTTCATTTAAAGTGTTTTGTAAATTTTTTTTAAAGTAAGTAAGAAACTTGTCCTTAATATCCACAATCTAGAACCAGTGTTGGAACACCTAGATGCCTCTAGAGAGAGGTTGTTGTTGTTCAGTTATTCAGTCATGTCTGACCCTCCATGACCCCAAAGACTATAATATTGGCCATGAGGTTTTCTTGGTAAAAATACTGAAGCAGTTTGCATTTCCTTCTGCAGTGAATCAACTTTTGTCAAAACTCTCCAATATGACCTGTCCATCTTGGTAACTCCATGGCATAGTTCATTGTTTCATTCAGCTATGGAAGCCCCTTCACCATGACAAGCCAGTGACTGAGGAGAGGCCTAGTCAGAGGAGCACGATTCTTAAACTTGCTCTTCTATTTACTGGCATACTGGACTTAATGTCTCTTGCTTCAAAAACTTGGTAACTATAAAACCCTAGGCAATTTTACCTCTATCTTGGCCTTGGTTTCATGATCTACAAAATAGTACTTCCTTCTTGATAAGGATTAAAGAAGATAATGTGCAGTAAATCCTTTATAAGCATTAAAGCATAACACAAATGTGTATTATTATTATTTATTACCCATGGAACCATGGGAAAGTTACTAAATTTCTGTTTCTTCATGTGATAAATCAAGAGAGTTTGTCTAAATTGTTTCTAATGTCCTTTCCACCTGAAAACACACACAAACACATATATGCATGTATATATGTATGTATATATATATATATTATGTATATATCTGTATATATACATACATGTGTGTGTGAGTGTATGTAAACACTTCCACACACACTATTGATAAAAGAACTGAGAGAGCAAAGAAGCTGTAGGGGTAGAAGATAGCTAAATGGCAATTAACTTTGAATAGAGAGAAAACCAGAAACAAATAAATAAAAAAAAGACTGGAATATGCATTTTGAGATATGCCTTTCTTTTAGACAACAACGTAGTGTATCTTCTGATTCCATAATCATTTTGATAATAATCTTTTGCTTTTTGATAACACTCAATTGAATAATAGGCAAATAATGTCATCTTGCAAGAAAGGGAAGGAAAAATCCCATTAAATATGAGAAAGCTAGCGAGAGATATAAAGTCTCACTTAGGAGCCCTCTTTTAAGGGCCCTTAGGGAATTTACCTATAAAAATTACCTGCTAGAGGTGTGGGGCCCATGAGTATGGAAAACCATCATGGATCAGATTTTTTTAATGTATTGATCAGTTTTCTGGGTTTTTTCTCTTCACTTTTTTTTTTATAACCAATGGTTCTCCAGGACAGTGGAGGGAAATTGATACAAGGGAAATTTAAAGTGACATAAAAATAAAACGTACCTATAAAATTTCGTTTAAAATTATATACATATATGTATATAATAACATATAATAAATAATGAGAGGTAGTGTCAAAAGCAACAGAGAATTAAAGGATTCATTCTCAGAAAAAGCAAAGAGGTAAGAGGATTTTCTAGTAATTAAGTAATATGTAAGCCATGTGTATATTTATGTTGTGTCTAATAACCAGCTCTACAAGCACAAAATTCAGACTAGTCTGTCTACTAGTGGAGAAAGTTATAGGATTGTAAAAATTCAACTGCTTCCTAAGTGATGAAAGTAAATATAGTTAGGAAAGAAGATTTGGTTGAAAGGGGAACTGGAGAAGAAATTGAAGAGGCAAAATGAAGTCCTAACATGTCAATCTGAAATAAAGTGGATTATTGAAGTAGCAACAACATGGAATTAAAATTTGGGACACCATGCAGCACCAGAAGGGGTGGAAGGGGCAGGGTTTAAATACATTTTAACAGAGAGGAAGTCTGAGGGGAAGCACAGCCTCTAAAAGCTTTTACATAGGTTGTTTTGCAAAATAGCAAAAAATCTATAGAGAAGGCTGGGAAGGCTTGGGAAGTGTGAAATCCACTCAGAACAGTGCTCCAGCTACAGCAACAGAGAGTTTCCAGAGAAACCACAAAACCTGCCTCTGATTGACTCAAAACTGTTTGGATCAAGGAATCAGGGTCAGGCAGCCCCTCTAATGGCTGAATTCAACCAAGTATGTGTGTGTGTGTGTGTGCATACGTGCATGTGTGCATGTGTGTGTGTGTGTGTGCGCGTGTGTGTTGGTCTCTGTGCATCAGGGAAGAGAAGGAAGGACAAGAACGTGAGAGAGAAAATGAAGGGAAACATGACCATTGCTTTCTATAATGTGTGGTTCTGTGCCCTTTGTGAAGGAAGCATCTCCTCATGTTTCAAAGAATGATGACAAATATTCACGTGTACTGCCAGGAAAGAGGCCATCAGAAGCTGTTCAGAAGAAAAGAGAAGTCATTTTGCTTGGCAACGATTTGAATGGGATTGTGACCTGAAAATGTGTTGATCCTACATTGACAATAGGCAGATATTCTATCTTCTCAGGATATATATGTTTTATATGATCAAGTAACCCCTTCCATCCAACTCCCAAGACTTACCAATCCTGATGGTAACTTTTTCATTACCTTTGATTACCTTGGGAACAAACAATATCACTTAAATCAACTTAAAATTGCTAAGGATTACAAAGTCAAAGGATATAAATCTAAGACTTTGAAGCAGGGTTTTGTTTTGTTTTGTTCTGCTGTTTCTTTTTTTACATCTTTGTTATCTCTTGAAGGTAGAGGTTTCAGAAAAGAATGATGAATTGAGGAAGTGTTCTTTTGGTCAAGAAGATGGTATCTGAGAATGGGATTTCTGCTTTTGATCCACAGTTTAAGAAATAGAAAGGATGAATTCATTGTCAGGGATGGAGTGCTGCTGAAGAACCGTACAATTATATTTGTAGCAATCACTTCTCATGTAATCAACTGTTGTTCTTGTTCATCCTCTGTTTTCAAAGAGAACTAATGATACACCCAGTCTTGACTTGAGTGTGAATTAGATTTAAGTGAGGCAGGGTTGCACAAAGTCATTAGCCTCACTCTCTCTTCCATCGTCATTAAAGTTCATTGACAAGAAAAAAGTCAGATGACTGGTCATGGCCCAAAATACAGTGGATAACCTTGGCATCTGACCAAGCTCTAAGACCTTCACAGTAGCTGCTTCAGCTGCCTTCATGTCCCTTGGAACAAACTGTTCTCAGCCTCCTATTCCTCTGGGAGAAGTCTTATCATGCTTGGTGTAAACATCCCCCTAACTCATTGATGGGTTTGAGGCCTGTCAGTTACCATCAGCTTGATTTAGCCCATATTCAGAGACAGTTTTACTGAGGTGTGGCCACTGTAAGTACTATAGCTTCTTGGCACCACAGGTGAGAGGTGACTTCCAAAGTCTCTTCTAGACTGATGATTCTCACAAAGCTATTATCCTTTCCACCAGGAAAGCTCACTTTGTAACTCTTCATAATAAAAGACTTTTCAATGTTTTGAAGTGTGCAATGGACTTCAGGATTATATAATAATTCTTTCTAAACATGTCAGGGGAACAGGTGCATATGTATGGCTTATATTTTTTGAAAACTGATCTATTTTGATTTATTTAAATCTATTTAACAAAGACCATCAGGAGAATGAGAAATGTCCATTATTTGCAATTCCTGGGTCTGATGGAACACAGATTAGTTGGAGAAATAAATGCATAAATCTTTACATTACGCCTTCCCCTCCCTCTAGTGTGGCATAATGTTGATCTATTCATTTATATGTTGAAGCATCTATTCACTTTAACTGTTCAAGACAAGGGACTTATCCCAGAAAATTAAATCCCCATTTAATACATACTTTAGTGATATCTAATGAGACTTGTAATTAATCTTGGCCCAGGATTTATTGAATGGGCTGCCATTTCTGAGGCTGTGCTGAAAGCATTCAAAAGTGCTGGCAATTTAGAAAAGCCCAAAAGCCAAGAGCAATCTCCCAGTGTGCTGCTATATATGCCATAGGGTGATATCCAAAGTGCTTTACTCTTAAAAGTGGGCTTGTGCTCAATCATTGATTTACCTGTCCACTGAAAAGGAACCTGTCTTCTCTTTTTTGGAAATGTTTCCTTAAAAAGGCAGAGAATGTCTCTAAAGGAAACTAAATGAACTTTTCACACTTCAGAACCTGAGACATAGAAAGTGACTTGAGTTCTTTTCATTTCCATTATAAAAAGTCTGCAAACAAAGGCATTGTATACATTTACATTTTAAACTGTGTAATCATGTTATTATCTGAAACTAATACCATGCTGTTAAAATTTAGATAAAGTGTCCTGTAATGCATACAAAAAGTTCATTTGTTGAAGGCCATTAAGTTAATTTCCTGGGAACAAGATTAAATGCAAGGCATTTACATAATCATTAGTTTTGAGGTGTAGAAGAGATAATTAAATATTCCACCACATTAATTTATATTTAATTAACTGTGCTTTAGTGATCCTTCTGTATGAATATTAATATTGTGTAAATAAACAATTAGAATGCATGTAACTTTATAGAAGGTTTATTGTAACAGTAGATGTAAAGAATTCCAAGATTCAGATAGAAATGAATATTTTAAATGTTTTCAACAGTCATAAAGGGATCCAAAATTTCTATGGTTAATATAAATTAGAATATTCTAACATTTTATTTCTCCATAAACTATTTAGAATATATTATACACTACAAAAATTTGGCCTATTCAATTTATTCATGTCATGAATTTTAAAATCTCACCACATGTTCATAGGACTTATCTCCTTGCATAAGATATAATTTATTTAAAAGTGAGACCTAAGTTATTATTCTATGCTAAGATCCAGTCAGCCATTGTTATTCACCCTAGAGAATGACTTATGAATGCATGTTAGGAACCAAATTCATTAAATTATATAGAGCAGATTGTACAGTAGTCAATTAACCTCACATAAAATTAGTGGATATACTAGAAGGTTTTACTCTTTATCTAAAAGTGTCCACCAATGTGCACCTATCTAAGTAGGAAGATTTGACTAGCAGTTCTGGAATATTTATCAAAGAAAATTATGCCCAGGAACCCATGAAGAAAAATGAAGGGTCTTCTGTCCATAAATGTGACAGTGATCTTCTTGGGATATTGGTGGAAACATGCAAATGGATATCTAATGGTGCCAAGAAGTAAGTAGAGGATTTATTTTGTTTTAATTTGCTTTCTTGTTTATTTAGATAGCATTGAATGAATGGGAAGTAATGTAAAATTGTGGAAATAAGGAATTAGTCACTAAATACAGATATATTGTAACTCACCTCAATAAAAAAAGAAAAAAAATATGTTTAGGCAATAATTACACTGACCTTATTAAAAAATAAAACATAATAAAGACAAGAGTTATATAAATTGATTAGTGTATTTCCTAAAACATAACTGACTCTGTCTCAACTTTAGATCAGAAATAATTATACTGTTTTAAGTTTTCCATAGCCTGTGTTCAAGATTTGACGTACATTACTGAGGTTGTGAAATCTCTTGTTTACAGGAATCCAGAAGACCAGAGATAGGAATAAACAATGATACAGATAGATAGATAGATAGAGTTAGAAATATCAGTTTTTCTATGTGTGTGTATAAATACACAAACATATACATGTCTATATATATATGTATGTGTGTGTGTATATATGTATGTATTTATATACACAGAAGCAAAAAATGTCCATTAGAATGAGAATATATAACGTAATCATGTTAAATTATACAATAAAACTAAGATAATTTTGTATGTGTACAAAGAAAAAAAAAGATAGAACATAGAATAATATATATTATTATTTTGTTTAAATTATCATATTCCATTTTCAAAAATAATGCGTATTATTTTAAGTTTAAGATTTTGTTTTAAGGGCAAATACACATTATGTTCTTAAATTTATTATTTGGTGAGATTTTCTAGGAATTATAATTTTAAAATATAATTTAAAAATTACCATTATAATGCAGATAAGTAAAAAATATTTAAATTTGACTTATATTTATGTAATTACTTCTTTACTATTTCCTTTGTAATCATTGTCTATTCAATATCACCTTTGTGTTTACTATACAATTGAAGAAATAAGATGGCTATTCCACTTTATGTAATATTATGAAATTTTCCTTAATCTAATTCTACCATTCTACCAAAAAACTTAAATAAGAGCTCTAAAATATTGTTACAGCACATTGCTGAGAAATTTACATGCAGAATAAATGTTAACTATGTACTGGAAAGAAAAGGAAGTACTATTGTAATGGCTAAGTGAGTGCAACAGTATTCAGTGAATTTTTTAATGAATAAAAATAATTTTTAGGGTATGCATAAACTAATTCAATGATCATTAGTTGACAATGGTCCATTATGGATGTTAAATATATGATACATATATTATCTCACTCCACCGCATGCACTCTTTCCATTCAAATTCACCATCATCCTACTCCTAGGAAAATCTCATTGCTATTAAATGCATCATCCTCAGGATTGTCTCATCTTTGGTACTCACACCTCATCAGTACCCTCAGTAGCTTCTCCCTCTTATTTGAGGACTGAAAGCTGGAGTGGAAAATAAAAACAAAAGCAAAAACCTTTTCTGAAGGCTTTATTCAAAGAGGATGTTTGGCATAGTTATTTCCCATTAATGACACAACTTGCACTTATCTCCACTCTCATTATGCCCCAGCCAAGTGTTTATTTTCCCTCCCTGCATTATAGCCTCATGGGTCCTTTTAAGAGTTGTCCTCCTCCTTTAGATTTTAAGCTCTTTGAGAGCAAGGAATAGACATACACTCACACATACATACACAATATGTATACATGTATACATTTATGTATTTATGTTTTATTATTTATATCCTTACCATGTAGTATAGTCCCTGACATATAATTGATAACTGGTAAAAAAAAATGAATTGAATTCATACCTTACATTTGTGTTATTATAATTCTCAAAGTTTCTCACATTTCTTATTACAGTTATGGAATGAAATAACAAATACACATGAAATAACAAATTACTCTGTACTAACATGAAATAAATCAATCAAGTATTAACCTACCAATTGTATGTAGGTTCATACATTTCAAACATTGTCTTTCCAACTAAGCCTGGGGGAGGTAGGGGGGACAAAAACAAAAACCTCTTTTAGGTTATAGAAGCAAATTTCTCTGATAAAGGTCTCATTTCTCAAACATATAAGAACCGAGTCAGATTTATAAGAATAAGAGCCATTCTCCAATTGGTAAATTATCAAATGATATGTTCATTTTTCAGAATGAAGTAATCAAAGCTATCTATAGACATTCAGAAAAAAATACTCCAGCTCATTATGGGTGGAGAAATTCAATTAAAGCAATTCTGAGGTATTTCCTCATTCCTATTAGATTAGCTATTAGGACAGAAAAGGGAAATGGCAAATATGGAAGCAGATGTGGAAAAAATGAGATATTAATGCACCATTGGTGCAGTTGTGAACTGATAGAACCACTTCATAGAGAACTTTGGAGCTGTGCCAAAAATACGGTAAAAACCATGCATGACCTTTGACCTAGCAATGCCACTACTAGGTCTATATCCCAAAAGAGATTTAATAAAAAGCAAAACAAAAGGGGAAAGAAAATATATGTACAAAAATATTCATGTCAGCTCATTTCTAGGGGCAAAGAATTAGAAATCGAGAGGGTCCCCACCAATTGCGGAATGGCTGAAAAAGTTGTGACAAGTGATGATAACGGAATGTTATTGTACTATAAGAAATTATGAACAGGATGTGCTCAGAAAAACCTGGAAAGACTTGCATGAGCTAATGTGAATTGATATGTACTGTGTACAAAGTAACAGCAATATTTGTAAGACGAGCTGCTGTGAATGAATTAGCTGTTGTCAGCAATACAACATCCAAGACAACCCTGAAGGACTTATGATGACAAATGCTCTCCACACCCAGAGAAAAAAACAATGGTGTTTGAGTACAGACTAATGCATACTTAAAAAAATGCTCTAAATTATTATTTATAAGAGAAATGCTATCTTTCCATGTTCCTTTACTTTTTGATTATTTATTTATTTTTCTTTTATTTATTAAGTTTTTTTTTTTATTTTTAGTTTACAGCACACAGTTTGGCATGATCCTGAGGTTCAGATTTTCTTCCCCACCTCCCCACTCCCTCCCCAAGATGTCATGGAATCTGATATATCTTCTATATCTTCTTCACATTGAACTTATTTACACAATATTCAAGGTGTAAAGAAGAATTATTACCAGTGGAATGAGTCATGAAAAATGAGAAACAAAACCAAAAAAAAAATAAAAGAGAGAGAAAAAAAAACAAAAGAAAAAAAAGAGAGAAAACAGTTTGCCTCAATCTGCATTCAGTCTCTATAGTGCTGTCTCTGAATGTAGATATCTGTCTCCTGCATGAGTCCTTCAGAGTTGTCTTTGAACCTTGCATTGATGAGAAGAGCTAAGTCTATCAAGGTTAATCATCACAGAATCCATATATCTGTGATTGTGTATAATGTTATCCTATTTCTGCTCCACTCATTCAGCATTATATCATTTAGGTTTTCAAATTTTATTATGAAGTCCATACCTTCCCCATTTCTTATACCACAATAATATTCCATCACATTCATATACCACAACTTGTTCAGCCATTCCCCATTGATGGGCATCCCCTTGATTTCCAACTCTTTGCTACTACAAAAGGAGCCGCTATAAATATTTTTGTACTTAAGGGTCCTTTTTCCACTTGTGTGATCTCTTTGGGATACAACCCTAGAAAGGGTATTGCTGGGTCAAAGGGTATAAACATTTTTATAGCCTTTTGGGCATGGTTCCGAATTGCTCTCCAGAATGGCTGGATCAGTTTATAACTTACAACATAACCAGGAGAACATTGTACACAATTACAAACACATAGTGTCTGTGATGATTATCTCTGATAGACTTGGCTCTTCTCAGCAATTCAGGGTTCTAAGACAACTCCAAAAGACTCCATGTCCAGAGAAAGAATTATGGAGTCTGAACACAGATTGAAGCAAACTCTTTGCTCCCTCTTTTTGTTGTTGTTTTGTTTTTTTTCCTTCTCATGGTTCATCCCATTGATTATAATTCTTATTTACAACTTGACAATTCTGAAAATATCTTTAATGTGAATGTATATTTAGAACCTATATCACATTACATGCTGTCTTGGGTTGGGAGAGGGTAGGACAAGGAGGGGGAGAAAATCTTGAACTCAAAAACCTGTGGAACTGAATGTTGTAAACTAAAAAAAAAATAATAAAAAAGAGAAATGCAAATTAACACAACTCTGAGGTAACATATCACACCTATCATATTGCTTAACATAACAAAACAGGAAAACAATAGCTGTTGGAGAAAATGTGTATGAAAATTGGAACACTGATGCCTTGTTGGTGGAGTCATGAACTGAGCCAACAGTTCTGGAGAGCAATTTGGAACTATGAACAAAGGGCTATAATACTGTGTGTACCTTTTGATCCAGCAATACTCCTACTAGATCTGTGTCTCAAAGACATCATAAAGAAAGGAAAAGGAGCCACATGTACAAAACATATTTATAACAGCTCTTTTTGTAGGGGCAAAGAATTGGAAATTGAGAGGATGCCCATAAATTGGGGAATGTATATGAATGTAATGGAATACTATTGTTCTATAAGAACCATACTAAGCACACATACAATACAAAAATAAAGAAAAACACTTAGTATCAATATGACCCAGGTTGTGAAGTGATTTAAATGCAAAGCAGTAGAATATATGTGTGTATGTGTGTGTGTGTGTGTATATATATATATACACACACACATATTTATACACACACATACACATACACACATACATATACCCATATATACATATATGTATATATGTGTGCATATGTATACGCACATACATACATATGAGTGTGTGTTTGCATACACACACAATGCACACATATGTGCATATACTCACTAATATGCATGTGTATATGTTTGTATACACATATATGTGTTTATGTGTGTGTGTGTTTCTGTTTCCTAGAGGTGATAGGGAGACACAGGAATTTTTTGAGCAGCAGAGTAATATCTTGAAATTTATACTTTAGGAAGACTGTTTTGTAACTTGTGGGGCCTAGATTAAATGAAGAAAAAAACAATGCTGGAAGGTGAGATTCTAGTTTGAAGGGTATTGAAATAATGTAGTCAAGACATTATGGCATCCCGAACAAGAAAGCAAGAGCTGGAGGGAAGAAAAGGAGCTATATGGGGGACATGTTTGGAGGTAAAAATAAACAAATACACTTCATTTTCTATCTAAACAGATTTTGCATAGTATAAAAAAGAATGGATGTGAAATTTAGTGAAAGACAATCAGACATAGAGCATTCATTAGGGAATGCACATTGCCAAATTAATTGAGGTTACAATCTGGTAAAACTTCCACATCTATCTTTCTATCATCTATCTATCTATCTATCTATCTATCTATCTATCTATCTATCTATCTATCTATCTTTCTATCTATCTCTATATCTGTCTTTCTGTCTATCTATCTATTGATCTATATCTATGTATGTATGTATATATACATACAAACACACATATACATACATACACATATACATATATACACACATACATATATACATATATACATACATACATATACATAGCTGATTCTGTAGCTGAAATAGAGAGAGACATGCTCCTTGGGGTGTCAAGCTGAAATTAAGAATCGATTTGCCCACTATGTGTGTACATGCACACAAACACACGCATGCATATGCTGATTTATCTAATTCCTATATCCATATTAATCAACTAGATTATTAGTTATAATTATAGGTTTGTATAGAGCATCTTGACACAGTTGTCTCACACTTAAGTAAACATCCCTATTCCAATAAGTGGGAGGCACAGTGCATGGCACATAATTGGTGTTTAATAAATGTTGATTGGCAGATAAGTATGATAACCTACTTCTTGGTCCAGTTAGGATAAAGGGACCAGGTTTAGGAATTCCCAGGCACAGGGCATTGTCATCATGCCGTTATAGCAACATCAAGTGCATGTTCCCTAGGAGGTACAGTTGGATAATAATAATTATGGTCATATAGGTTCAGAGAGTGAGAGAGTGGCTCTTTGGTAAGTCTCTACAGATGTATGACTTTCATCATTCATTCTACTTTTTAACCCCTACTATGTTATAGGCATTTTAAGTAGAGGATCACAGTGTGTTTCTTTACATTGCATTAGAATTGATCTGAAGACACATGGACGTGGTGCAGTATCCTTAATTCTGGAACACTGGACGAGAAAAGATCAACTATTAAAAGTTACATCATTGACATAAAATCATGATATGTTAAGTTGGTCCTCCTACTTTCCCTTTTTCAGGAATGTGGAAATAATCTTTGATTTTCTTCTCTTATGCCATTTCTTATTCTCCTTAACTTCCACACATTTATTTCATTCTTTTCCCTCATGGTTTTAGAATACATCTTTCCACCTTCTTCCACTCACAAGGGTCATTTGTATTTGTTTTGCCTATTGGCTAACTTGATTGTAGAGTATTCCTTCTGTTCCCTATTTTATTTCTTTTCTATAAGATCTGTTGAGCTTCTTAAATAAAGAATTTATATAAAATGACCTATTTATCTATTTTTTTGGAAAAAAATTATAGTTTATTTTTGCCAATTACATGTAACAATATTTTTTTTTAAATTTTGCTTTGCAAATTCTCTCCCAACTTTCCTTCCTTCCCTACCCCTTCTTGAAAAGGCAAGCAAATTGATATAGGTTGTACATGGGTAGTCATTCAAAACATATTTCTGTGTTAGCCATGTTGGGGAAGAAAACACAGGCCAAAAAAAACCCCAAGAAAAATAAAGTTAACAAAAAGTATGTTTCAATCTACATTCAAACTCTATCAGTTCTTTCTTTAAGATGAACACTGCTATAGAAAGGCAAGGAGTACTTTGTGGTGATACTCTAAGGAATGAATCTTGCCAGAGTAAACAGACTGCATTTTTAAATAGCCTATTAACTAAGGCTTTCTTTTTTGATCAATTTGAAGATTTGTGTAGAGTTCAATATTAATATTTCTAACACCAAATGTATATGTATACTATGACTGACTGTTCTTGCAGCCATCGACCCCATGCTATTCAACATTATTTCTGCAGTGGACCAACTTTGGATTTGGGAATTTAGTGTATTTAGTTCTTTGGAAAGTTAGGGAATTCTTTTATAAGGTGAAAAATACTGTACAGCTATTACCTATGATTTTGATATTTATGGGCACTTGTATTACAAAATTAAAGACTCAGAATATTGTCTTAGTCAATGTCTTATTTCCTTTAGCACTTTTTTGGAGATGTGAAACCTATATTTACATAAATGGTGACAACTGGCAATTGTCTGGAACATTAAACTTTACAAAGTTTTTTTTTTTTTATGTGTTCTACTCCTAAGCAATTAATTAAATAATGCCCAAATAACTCAATGGAATAAACCAACCAAGCATGAAAGGTAGTTCTGAAAAAGTCTTTAATCGATTTGAGAGAAATAAAGAGTTTTAATCATTGCATATAGATGATGCAACACAGAAAAATCTTGTGACTGGCTAAAAGAATCAAATAAACTTTATAGTATATACAGAAGCATATGTCTAGTTCAGTTAACCAGTCAAATGGTAATTGAATCTGTCACATATGGACTTATAAGTTGTAATTGTTCTTTTTGACTTTTGGGGATAGGATGAAGTGGAGTCTTAGAGTCTCTCTCTCTCTCTCTCTCTCTCTCTCTCTCTCTCTCTCTCTCTCATAATCTCTCACTTATTTAACAAGTAATACTTTGTCAATTCTGAATGTTCAGAAGATATGGAATTCCCACAGCCATCTTTATCAGTGACTATCAGAACCTATAATAGGGCACCTAAAGTAGCAGGGGGGTGGTGGCAGTATCCTCACACTTTAATATGACACTGATTCTAAATACCAGCATAGAACTAAGGGATATTTCATGAGAACTCTAAAAACAGGGAAAAATGAATTCCCAATGAACAGAATTTGTCTTTCCTTTCACCTCACTCCCATTTTGCATTCATTTTAACCCCATATTCCCCAAGGAATTTAAGAATAAGAAAGAGTGTGCCTCAATTTGAGGGAATATTTCTGTATATATTCTCTTAGAAAGTAACTTATTTAAAAGACAATTATGAATGGCATGGGGAAGCACACTAGTGAGGTCTCATGACCTACAGTACTAAATTCCTCAGCCCCACAAAATTACCTTTAGAACCTTGAGGGAATTAGATTGCAGACACCTTTTAAGAGGAGTTGAGGAAGTATCCCTAGGATTTCTGTTAATCTTCCCCAAAACCAAATAAGTACTATTATCTTCATTTTATTATTATTTTTTTCTTTTCAACATCTTATCAACATTACCCCCACTTTTTGAGAGAGGTCTTCTAAGAAAGTACTTTGTAAAATTAATTATACATAAGTGAAATTTTAATGGGCTCTACCTTCAGCAATATGCTTAGAGAGGACCAAGTGGTAAAAGGGAACTTCAAAGGGATCTGCTATCCAAATTAGAAGGTAACATTTCATCATTGAATGTCACTGAACATCATTGAATGAGTGGTTGTTAGTTGAAAGAGGTTGTAAATGTTTCATCCATCCTAAAAGAAAAGAGAAGAATTGCCCAGCTAGAGAAAGATGAAGAATAGAAGGGGAGCAGTTAGGAGAGAAGTTCTTTGTCTAATGAAGATGTCCCTGAATGGACCAATGACATCAAAATTTACAATCTAGACTTATGAGTTACCCCAGGTTCATGGGTTTTCTTTATGTATTTCCCTGCTAGATTTTCTCTAAATATATGCTCACTCTCCCTCACAGATACTGAGTGACTTGTGGGATAGCAATGCATTTATTATTCCAGCATTTTCTTTAATATACAAGTACCTATTGTATTATTATTTCTTTTGCCTTATTATTAGTAAGTTGTTATTTTGAAGAATTAAAAAAACTAATTATGGAGAGACTTCATGTAAAATTGCATATGACATTTCACATTTGTAAAACCTGCACTATTTTACATATATGATTCAGAGTGGTTAAGTGATTTGGTATTATAGTGAATATGGACTCTTGTAAAATTTGAATATTGATCTTCCTCACTCTCATGAAGCTTTCTAACCCATGCAGTAGAAAGACTTGTACTTCAAATTATCAACACCTGGGTGTGTATCCTGTCTCGGGAACTGTATAGCTTTTTGAGTTCGAGTTAAGTGATTAACTTCCCTGGCTCTTAAAGTCCTTTCATTTATGAAATGTTAATAATAAATAACAAATTCTATTTCACTAGGTAATGAGTGTACAATTATAAAATATTTGCTAAGCAGTTTGCAAAGTAAAAACGAAAACTATTACTATTAGCAATATCCCCTTTACCATATTGCTTCAAACACATAGTTCAAAGAAAGAGTTAGCTGTGTTCAATTTTACTTCCTATTATAGCAGTCTAGTTGGGAGGAAAGAAGGTGGGGACTGAGTTTGTTAGCTTGTTTGAAGAGCTTTTGAGTTACTCAAATTTCTCAATGTTTTTAAAGATTGGCTTCTATCCCTTAAATCCTCTTTTGAGCTGGTAAGCTTACCTAGTAACTTAAAACTGTCCCACGACTTGGTTATTAATATACAGTAATATTTTACCATTTGGATTTCCTGTAGAGGAAGGATATTTACCTATCCTTCACTTTTGCTTTCCTGATAGACAAAAGCAAAGTTGTTAGTGCAGTAATGTGAACAAACAGTGTGTTTCAATTCTGAGTCATTGAATGATTCATTATTGTACTTAATGAGTCCCTGCCTCTAGCCCCTGGGACACATGTTCTCATATTCTCCCAATATTGCTCTGATTCTCCCCCCTGGAAAGCACCAATCACTGCACATCAATAATTCACAAACAAGGCTGAGTAAACATTTTCCCCTCTCCCTGTTTGAAATGCTAATTTCCTTTTTTTTTGAAGTGCTCATTGTCTGATGGCAGTGTGTAGTGTGGCTTGTCCCAGTGCCAAAGATAAACTACTAGAACTATGTGGATGACATACATGCTGAAGGGAACAGATTTCCAAATGAGGAAATTGATCCATATTCCATTTGGTCAATTTACTTTCTCATTTTCATTATCATTTTTTCCTTTTCTGATGTGGGGCATAGACATGCCAGAGCATTTTTATCTTTTCAAATAAATTATAATATCTGACCTCCTTGATAGGTACTTACCATAAAAGAATGATCAATTAAATTATGAATCATTTTCATTTCTGAGAAATGTGCCTTACAGAAAAAAATTTTAAACATACTATTAAACTTCCAACAGCTAATAGTTTTAAAGACTAACCTTACACTTTTTCAGAATGGAGGAAGAAAAGTATTTAGAAGAATTATTATAGAAAATACTGCTGATGATTCTGGAAGTATAAGTTAGTGTAAGACTTTATTATTAATTTCAGAAATCCCCCTATAGAATGTCAATAGAAAGATCACTGGGCTGGAGGTCTAGAGACTTGAATTTTCTTCTAGACTGCAATAATATCTGAAACATTTCTCAGCTCCCTTGACTTTTCCACATTTCAAATTCTTCCCCATCCAAGGAGATTGGAATTGATATTTGAGATCTTTTCCAATGCTAACTTTGTAGCATCTATGCCCAGCTTCCAATAACAATATCCTGTGAGAAAACACTAGGGAAGTCTTAAAAAAAGAAATTTGTATGCTATATTTTCTTTCCTTTGTATTTATATGGTTAAAAAATAAGGAGATAAAGCAAATAAAAAAACAGGACAGTTATAATATGGAGTGTGGAACTGAGTATAAATTAAAGTGTCAGTTTAGAGAAATGAATATTATTACTGAAATGAAGTAATACCAGCAGCTATCCATCTTTACTAAAGTAAATTTCCTTCAAAGCATAAAGCATAACTTATCACTAGAATTTTAAATAAGCAAATAAACTAAAACAAGTAACTGATATTTTGTAGGTATTACAATAGCCTTTATTCACCCTGGGAAACTTTTCTATACGTAGAGAAGATTATTTTTTTAATTGAATGTACCATGAATTCAGATTTAGGGACTAAAGACTAGAATGAGCCAAGAGATACGGACTCTATTGTGACATGTGTCATTACTCAGCTATCTCACCTTTGGGAACTTTAGTTCAATTCAACAAAATAAGGGTATTGTACAAAATAAATGATTTTTAAAGTTCCTTCTAGCTTCAAACATGACAATACTATTAATTAACATTAATCTATATAATGTGAGGCTCACTGGGCTAAGGGACTTGCAAAGATTTAGTAAGATATAGCCAGTACTATTATACCAAGAACACTTTTACATCAATTTTTAGCTATGGCTCATTTCTGGAGCTTTGGAGTTATAGAAAACAAAATCATTAATATGACCATTTATATCTAGCAAAGCAAACAAACCAACAAACAAGAATTGTGGTTGCATAGTACTCACCACAATTGCAGAAGAAATGTAGGATAGAGACCAAATAGAAGGATATTTTTCTCTAATTAGGTCATCCCTAACAAATGAATGTGCAGGTCTTTCTTTAGGCCAATGCGGGTGTGTCTTTTTTAGTCTCAGCCCTCCATAGCTGCCTGAAATTGACTTTGCTTTTTCAAATCAGAACATTAAGCTACAGATGGCACAATAAACAGAGGACTGGACCTAGAGTTAGAAAAATCAGACTTCGAATCTAGCTTCAGACACTTATTAGCTGGTTGACCCTGGACAAGTCAATTGACTGTTTTGTCTTTGGTTACCTCAATTGTAAAATGTGAGTAATAATAGTATCTACTTCATAGGGTAATATTTAAGGGGATAAAATGAGTGGGGATAAAAGTATGCTGTGGGGATGAAATGAGATATTTGTTTTCTAAAAAAATATTTAGTGCATTGCCTGGCAAATAGTACATGCTATAGAAACATGTATTTGTTCTCTCTTTTCTAGAAGGATAAGTTAGGTGATTGAAGTAATTCTTTATTTAGTTTGTGCCAGAAAAAAAAAATAAAAATGATAATAAGAGTGTGCATGTTATAAGGAAATGATACTTTATCTAGAAGATGAAAGAGGGGGAAAATATTACCTGGCTCTTCTTGAAGCATGTATGACACAGCCACTAAAAATCCATTAGAAAATTGAAAGTCAAAATCTTACACAATGTCAAGAAAATGGTTATTAATAATACATGGGATCAACTCATGGCTCTAGGACACAGAACTGTTGAGACTTTGAGCAAAGCAAGACATCTCTTCAGTCCACAGTTTCCCAGCTGTATAATGAACAGGTTGGTTGAACTAAAGTACCTATTGGGTGAACTTTAACTTCAGTTCTATGAACCTGTGTTACTATATAACAAAAGAGTGGCTTACATATGAACTAATGCTAATAATCTCTTGTTATATATTATCTGCCAATGATCTTACTGTGAGACTATTTTGAAACAAGACTATTTCATGACAACATTATGTACACCTAGTGCGGGCATAGTGGCAAAGTCAGAATCTTTAGTTGAGGGGAATGAAGCATGGACACATTGATTATCCCCCAAATGGAGATGCCAGAAGGCACTCACCAATGGCAAAATGTGCAAACATGGTAAAGTGATAATCCAGGGTGAGAATTTGCCAGGTGCTGAAGGAAGAAACTGAGTTATGTGATTAATAATATTTTGAAGATAACAAAGTAATGAATACAATGACACAAATAAACATATACACATGTAAGAATTTTCCTTTATTTCGAGGATGAAAAGAAAATGTGTCAAGCAAACAAATCTATGCTCTAAACCAGAGAATCTCTCTATTTCACAGAAGCAACACTAGTTTTACTGCCTGAGACCATTTCTGTGGGTAGAGCCAAAATGGTGGAGTAGAAGCAGGGACTTGCTTTAGCTCTCCCTGCAAGCCCCTGAAAATACCTATAAAATGACTCTAAACAAATTCTGCAGCAGCAGAATGCACAAAATGACACAGTGAAACAGATTTCCACCCCAAGACAATCTGGAAGGCTGACAGGAAGGGACTATTTCATCAGGCTCAGAGTGGTGCAGCCCAGCATAGACCACACTGGCAGTCCTCAAGGAACTGAATCACTGGTAATTGTGGTGGTTTCCACACTTCTTAACCCACAAACAACAAAGACAACTTCAAAGGTCAGTGGGAAACTCTCTCATCTGGTTAAGAGAGCAGCATGGTCTCTGGCCACAGCCCCAGCCCCAGAGTGGTGGTAGCCAAAGCCACAATAGCAGCTGTTTCTGGGATTCTCAGCCTTCAGACTGTGGGGGAATTGAGTGGCCGAGCTGGGTCTCAGTCCAGGGTGGCAGTCCTGGGGTGAGGAGGAGCACTGGAGAGGTGGAGCTGGTGACAGCTGTGGAGAGGGAACCCTACTCACAGTTGCCGGGCAACTCAGACCAGACCAGAGCATAGGCCAGGAGAGGAGTAAACACCTCTCCTTGAATCATACCAGTTTAGAGGAACTGAGAATTTACAGGTCCCTAGAGATATCTCTGAAAACAGCTGCACAAAATCTCTGATGCTTAGGGCAGTACACCCTCCACTTAACAAAGAGCTCAAAAGTCAAGTAATTGTCTGGTAAAATGAGCAAACAGGGGGAAAATAAAATTCTAGTAAGTTACTTTCTTTGTGAAAAGGCATTTTCTTATATCCTTGATGATGAGGAAGATCAAAGCATACAACCGGAGGAAGACAGCAAGGTAAAGGCTCCTACATCCAAAGTCTCCAAGAAAAACATGAAATGTTCTCAGGACACGGAAGAGCTCAAAAATGTATTGGAAAATCAGTTAAGAGAAGTAGAGGAAAAATTAGGAAGAAAGATTAGAGTCATGAAAGAAAAATCATGAAAAATGAGTCAACAGTTTGCTAAAGGACACCCAAAAAATGCCGAAGAAAATAACACCTTAAAAATGGACTAACTCAAATAGCAAAAGAGCTTCAAAAAGCCAATGAGGAGAAGAATGTCTTAAAAAGCAGAATTGGCCAAATGGAAAAGGAGTTACAAAAGCTCACTTAAGAAAATAATTCCTTACAAATTATGATGGAGCAAATGGAAGCTAATGACTTTATGACAAATCAAGAAATTATAAAACAGAATCAAAAGAATGAAAAAAAATAGAAGAAGACAATATGAAATATCTCTTTGGAAAAATAATTGACCTGGAAAATAGATACAGGATGGTAATTTAAAAATTATTGGAGTACCTGAAAACAATGATCAAAAAAAGAGCTTAGACATTATCTTTCAAGAAATTATCAAGAAAAACTGCCCATATATTCCAGAACCAGAGGGTAAAATAGAAATGTGAAGAATCTACTGCACACCTCCTGAAAGAACTCCCCAAAGGAAAACTCCTAGAAATATTGTAGCCAAATTGCAGAGTTCTCGGGTCAATTTATTTCTTTTTTCAGATTCTATATCTTGCTTAGGTTTATGATAGAACCATTATAATTACATGGAGTATCATCAATGAATTTTTATATTTCCTTCAATTCTGATATTAGTTTTGAACTTTCTTGTTGCTAGTCAACGGACACAGAGAGTTGATTATGAAGTGATTTCCACTCGGTTACTAAGAAAAAAAAATTAAACTGAGGAATTAAAACTTCAGAGGATGAAAATGGAAATTGAATAATTCATGGTCAATTACAAATGTGTTAATTTTACATGTTAGAAGGGATAGAAAAGACATCATTTATGATACATTGGCATTATTCAAAAGAAGGATTGAGCTAACCTTGTAGAAAGAGCAAAGGATCCCTGATGAAATTGTTAATAAAATAGTATCAAACCCTCTTTTTGAAGTAGGGAAAGCAGTTCTTATAGACAGAACATGGCCATAAGCTTTGCAGGTGATATAAAGCAAATATAGACAATCTCATAGAATATTATAGTTGGATAGGGGCCTTAGAGATCACCTAATCCAACCCTTCATTTTCAGTTTAGGAAATGGAGACCCAGACTTATGCAAATATCAGAAGTTGCGCTCAAACTAGGTCTTCAGCATATATTTCTACTGCCTCTGTTGAATATCAATTAAACTTAAAAGCAAGATATAGGTGGTTTCTGTGTGTCTACATGGATTTTTCCCCCAGATATTCATGACTCATAATGAATTCATCTGAGGAATCTAGGCTTTCTTCTGGTCTGTTTTATTTTATCTAAACATAATTTAGATACACAAGTTAAATAATAAGAAATTCTGTTCTCTTAAGGGTATATCAATATTTGAAATTCTTTTGCCAGAAAGTTCTTGAATGATTTAATTTACAAAGAACCAAGGAATGAATAGCTGACCCCTACTAGCCTTTATTTGCATTGCCTATCTCTTCCTTAAGACATAGTTTATGAACAAATATTTCTGTTACTTTTGGCTTAACAAATTGAAAATAATCGCTCAATAAATGTACACATTCGTACAGTACTCTATTGTTTACATACTTTCCATTTCCTTTGTGTTTTACCTGACCCTTTCTTTGTCCTTTGAGTACCAGACTAGCTTCATTCAGGGAGGCCCAACACCTACTGATCTAGAAGTTCCTTTTTCACATTAAAGACTATGTTATTAGTGTTGTTTGTAGAATTATCTCCTGTCAGTGAGCTTAGATGGATGGAAATGGGTGCTCAATACATATACTGTAGGCAAAAATCCCTTAGAAGAAATAAAGTAGCCCTCATGTCAATAAAAGTGTAAAAAAAATAGGAGTCAACAATTACATAAATTAATTCAGACTATTCACTGGAAGGTCAATTATTGAAGCTTGAACTTCAATACTAAATATTTAAAACTTGTAAATACTTAAATAAGAAGATGACTTATTGGAAAAGACCCTGATGTGAAAGACTGAACAATGAACGTGAGCTTGGAAAGACTTTCTGTGATAGTGGGGAATTGAAGACCTGGTATGCTATACTCCATGGGGTCACAAAAAGTCAGACATGACTGAATGACTGAACAACAACAAAAAATAAATATCTCCATTTCACAGATAAGTAAAATGAAACTCCCCAAAGTACAGCAGTGTATAAATGGTCCCTACAATTCTTTTTTTTGTTTTGTTTTGATTTTTTTGTCAGAGCAATTGGGGTTAAGTGACCTGCCCAAGGTCACACAGCTAGTACATGTGTCAAGTGTCTGAGGTTGCATTGGAACTCAGGTCCTCCTGACTCCAGGGCCCATGCTCTACTCACTGGGCCACCTAGCTGCCCCATTCAATAGAGTTCTTAGTAGTGTCTGGCATGTAGTAGATCCTTAAGAAATTTTATTGACTGCTGACAGTTGACTGATGTAGTAAACCAGCAGAGATATGAAATAAATTCAGGCTTTCTGATTGCTCTCTGGCACTGTCTCCACCATAACATAACATTGCTTTCAATGCAAAAAGAAACAAAAAATCTCATTTTTTTTTTTCAAATTTAACTCACCCTGCTTTTTTTTTCATTTTTCCTTCTCCTTTTTTCTCCAAATGAAGGAAAACTTTGGAGGCTGAAGGTGATGACATTTTGATAGTCACCTTTACCAAAGATTGTCATGTTCTTTAGGGATTATAATGCAAATCATTCCATTCCATATCATCTGTACAAAAAAAAAACGTTAAAAAAATACAGGGCACTAACTAGCCTTTGAGCATCATCAAGAAGTCAGTAATCTCTTCTGGAACTAATTGACAGATGATTTTTGTCTGACTTTCTGAGATTCTTGTACTCTGTGTTTATGGATTTCTTACTTGTCATCCTTCCTTTGTTCCTATATTCATCATTTAAATTAAACATAATAAAAGGGCACTGCTGTCAGTAATCTATATTTATTAAATATTTCTTGATCACTCTGCCTTTTCTGCAAAATGGCTCTAGTAAAACTCACCACAATACAGATATATCCCCCTTTTGTTCCAACAAGAGCTTATGTCTCTGCATTAATTTCCTTTCTTCACTGCCACAGATAATTAATAGAAGATACTGGGAAGTACTTAACTTTACTTCAACCTATTTGAAGTTTATTACCCCTGTGACTCATACATCACAACCACCAAAAATGGATAAATTGTAAAATCTACGGTAGTAAATCTCCACTTCAAGGACTACTACTCCCAAATCTCCTAGCAGTACATTTTGAGACTGCCCTCTCTAATAACTTTGTCTCCCACAGAGTAAAAGCTTTTAGTACATTGAAAAGGGAACACTGTTATTCTTAGCTATTTGATTGTCAAACTTCCAATTCTGATATGGTTCAAGTAGCAGCTCTTGAGTGGAATGTTCAGTAGGCCCTTTTGAAGTCCTTAATATCAAACATTCCATTTTGACATTCAGCTGTTTAATGAAATTGTCATTTGATTTTTGGAAGAGAAATATATTTGACTTCATCAGCATTGCTAGGTGGCTAGAATAAGAAATTAAGAGTTTTATTAAAGGCTCACTATTTGAATATTTTGCAACCTGCCTCTGTTGTGTAAGTATTGCTACTGATGAAAAAAATATTTTTTCCTCTCTATTCATTCTCTCATCATCCTAGTCTAGAAAATTATCACTTTATACCAGGATTATTTCATCTGCTTCTTTGGTAGTTTCTTTTTTTCCATTCATTCATCCCCTCACTCATTCATTCAAAAAACCTTTATTGGGTGTACCTATTATCATCACCCAAATTGCAATGGAGATTTGCTTAGTGGATGTGAGTAGACTACAAAACATTACCAACAGGGTGGCTGGAGCAGTGAATCCAAAATGTCAGCAAAGAAATATATGAGTGAAAAAGCCCATTTTTGGCTCAAATGGACTATTGGACAGCTGGTTTTATCTGTTGGTATCCTTATAACAACAAGGGGAAGTGAAGACTGCTGATAACACACTAAGTGGATGCCCTATGATGAGCATGTAGGAAGACATGAATATGAGTGCCATGGGATGAGCAGGCTTGAATAGATTGTAATTGACATCTTTGGAGAGAATACCCAAATGTCTGTGATGACACCATAGATCCATTAGACTCCTTTGGGTAACTACTATATATAGTATATGCAGAGTTGCATAGCAGTCTTTCTCTAATCTTTGATCCAACCTACATAATGCTGTCAGGCTAATCAATTCAGTTTGCATCATATTACGTAACAGTGCAGGAATTTGTCTTCTTAATACCTATAACACCAAATTTAAGCCCCTTGCTCCTCTTTCATGTCTTTGTATTACCTGGCACAAGTATATAGTGGCTATATGTAGTGTAATTATATCTAGTATTCACTATACATAGAATCTTTTTCTCTATATATATAGAGTATACTATATTGTACCGATATTTAGTATATACTACTTAGAGTATAAGGTGGCTAAATGGTATGAAATGTAGAATGCTGAAATCAGGAATATCTGAATTCAAATGCTTTCACAAATGCTTACCAGTTTTATGATCCTGGAAAGTTTCTTAGCTTCTCTCAGTCTTAGATTCCTTATATATAAAATGAGGATAATAATAACACTTCCCTAACAAGGTTGCCATGACCATTGAATGGAATAATATACATAAACAATGAACAAATCTTGATGTTTATTACAAAAACCTATTTAGCAACAGTAGGGTGGCACCTGGGATAAAGTGCTGAGGCTGAAGTCAAGAAGACTTGACTATAGATCTAGTTTCAGACACTTATTAGCTGAGGGCCTCTGGATAAGTCATTTTAATTTCTGTTTGCCTCTGTTTTCTCATCCATAAAATGGGGAAAATAATAGCACCAACCTCCAAGTATTGTCATGGATATCAGATAACTTGATAATTGTAAAGCCCTTACTGTGGTGCCTAGAACATAGTAAGAGCTATAGAAAAAGCTATTGTTATTTTTATTATTGTTATTATTATTATTATCATTATTATAGAGAGAAAAAAAACAAAACTTAGGAAGAGAATAAAGGAAGTTTTATATCACAAAAGCAAAATTGAGCAAAATATATTCCCAGTTTGATCATTCCCCAAAACACATTTATTATTTTGATAGTCCAAGTGGTCTTAGCAGCTATGTCTATCCATAGAATAGAGATAAACTGCACATCCCCTCTAGTTTCCATTTCAATTCCTTTGCCAGTGTTTTCACTCTACTGGAAATTCCTGTCAAAATTCCCTGGTCCTTCATGGACCAGATCAAATGATATCTCCTCTATCTTTGCTGAATGTACAGCTTTAAGATATCTCCAATTAAAATGGCATTTTGTTTCTATAACTTACAAGGCACTTGCCAGGGTATATCCTATTTTGTCATGTCTAGTAATCTAGGCTTCCTGGACAAATAAACCATTCTATATAGGAAGCTAATGAAGAGAAAGATTACATGATGATACTATATCACATTATAAAATAAAGCTAAGTAATAGGTTTGAAAGAAGGAAGGATTAAGAGAGACAAAAGTGATATGGAATTTTGGTCATCCAAGATGTATTAATCTAAGTTCAATTTCTCCTGAAACTCTCACACATACATTCACTCATTTTTAAAGGGTTGTCCATCTGGACTTTCAGTAAAGATGATATTTAGAATGGGCAAAAGAGAGAGCCAATGAATAGTAAAGAAGAAAATCTTCCTGGCAAAAAAAAGAAGTACTCTACATATAAATTATCTGAGGCTCAAAAAGCTCAAATGTATATCAAAGGGCCAATGGAGAAAAATTCACTTGTTGCCAGGGAACAGACTATCCAAGGTCATTCACCTGTGTAAAACACAACAATCTGGGAAGTATAATTGGGTTCATCAAACGTAAATGAAGGCAAATGTGATCTAAGCTAGAAGGATTGTCCAATAAGAAAGGCTAGACTCTTGCCACATGCTATTTAGAGGGAGAAAATCTCAGAACTCTGGCTATGAGGGACTTAAAGAGGATGGATTTCTGTCATTATGTTAAACTTATGTCCTTGCTGTAATGTGAAGGGCAACATCCAGTCTGAACAGAGATTGGAGGTGGTGGAGGTGACAGCTGTCGACTGAAGACTGACCTCCAGAGGGCCTATATCTATCCAGTATAGAAAAACAGTGTTATGAACAGCACAGTCACTATATGATGTACAAGGCCTGAACTGGGCAGTCACAGACCCATGTTTGGGAGATTTTCTTGGTTTAGTTAAGAAACCCTATTGTAAAACGGCCTATCTGGCCCAGTGCAAGAGGTTCTCAGCAGCCAAGGAAACTGAAAATCTCAGCAGAGCAACAATTATGCTCAAATGATGGAATACCCTGCCTAGTACTATCCAACAACAGCCCAAGTCAAAGAGGAGAGTAAGAAAATAATTGATAAAAAGTTTTTCTTACCACCTACTATTTCAGGTATTTTGCAAGGAATTGATATCACAAAGATTAATAAAATGAGTTTCTACCCTCAAGGAGGAGACAATCCACTGTATTTAGATACCTGTCCTAAAGGAAATCATATTCTACTGCTTTGGATACAAGATATATACTGTTAAAATAATATAAAGAAGAAAATGATGGGAAAAAATGAAAGATTCAAACAAATTCATCTAGGATGATGTTAGGTTGGAGAGAATAATTTTTCTTCTTCAAGGGTCAAGAAAAACAGAAGGAACTTCTCTTCATAAAAAGCTCTATTGGAATCTCATACTTTGGAAAATGACTTATGCTGCCACTAGTGCAAGTTAGATAGAGGAAAGGAGGAGATAAGAATTTCCTTAACTTTATCTTCTAGCTGACATATTCTTATATATGTCTTGTTACCACTTTTATATATTTTTAACAAAAGCTTTCCATATGTACTCTCATACAAATCCATGGTATTTGAATTATTCAACTAAAATTTGGTTTTCAGAAGATTCTGGGAAGATGTCAAAGTATGTCAGAAAATTCCATGCTCTCAATATTTTCTCCCCAAAAGATAAAATAGCACTTCAGGGTGAACCTAGAGCACTAAAAATTAAAAAAAAATAAACAATAGGGCCACAACAAGGGTCCTCTTGGGACAATTGGAGAAGATCTAAAGAAAAATGCCAAGACAAAGTCTGGGTTGGGGGGATGTCTCAGCCTCAGTCACAGGAAATTTCACCCCTGGGATAGTGAGGGGAGTTGGGTATTTGAGCTGAGGAAGATGGAGGGAACCTCCACTAAAAAGGAACAGAGACCCATCTGGGCTATGGAATTGGGGCAGGTGCAAGAAGGAACCAGAACATGCTGGTAAGTGTGCAGAAGCAGTTGGGTGGTGATGCCACTGGCTGTGGGCAGGAGGCTTGAGGTCTTGGTTCCAGTTCTAGGCCAGAGAGGAGAACTGAAGAGCTGAGGTCAGAGGCACCATACCCTAGGACTATAGGTGATTATGAAAATTAAACTGCTATTACTACAGAAAAAAATGTCCAGGCACAGGAAAAAGAATCCAGCCATGGAGAATTGCTGTAGGAATAGAGAAGACAAGAGTTCATCTTCAGAGAAGGACACCAAAGCAAAGAAACCCTCCTCTACCCCAAAGAGTAATGTCAAATGGTTACTTGTCCAAAAAGAATCACAGAAGAACTTTAAAAAGACTTTAAAAGTCAAATGAATGAGATTGAGGAAAAAACTAAACAAAGAAAAGAAAAAGAAAAACTATCCAGGAGAAACAAGAACATTATGCTTTATTTTTTTCATTGTCACTTTCATCTTTATTTCCAACAAAATAGGCATGTGACCAGTATAAGAAGCAAACACATCTTCTGTATAATGAACATACAATCTTTTAAAATGAGTTACTATTATTTATCAAACTTACACAAATGTTATTATTGATTAATAAAATGAAAATTAATTTTGAAAGTGTTACTGGATTCATAGTTATTAATTGTGTTAAGTGTCTGAGGCCAGATTTGAACTCAGGTCCTCCTGACTCTAGGGATCATGCTCTACTCATTGTGCCATCTAGTTGCCCCATTTAGAAACCTTTTATGATTATGTATTTTCCCACTAAGTCCTACTATGATACTTCACAGTGGGCTGAGGCCAATCCCAATTCTCCAGGGTCTTGCAAGTCAGCTCTAGTAGGTTCTGTCATGAAAAAAACAAGATGCTCAATCCTTTGGCCTTTAGTTGCTCCCTCAGCAGTATTAACAGAGTGGTGGGAAAAGGAACAAAGGGTGTTAAGAGTCACCAAGACCATCTATAGTCATTGAGTTACTGGTTGATATTCTTAAAAGTGGGACAGTAGTCCAATTACCTAGTCAACCTATTATGTGAAAAACTAAAAAATCACATCAACATTGAAATTCTGAAACAAGAAGATCATGAAAAGAAAGTTTACCAATTAGAAAAGGAAATCTCGAATCTGAAGGAACAAAACAACTTTTAGGAAAGGAGGTAAAGATTCATGGAAAGTCTTAGAAACTAATAATTCCTTTCCTTCATCTGTCTCTCTAAAGCTACAGTATTTTGGTGTTCTATTAGTGTTTCCCACTACAAACTTGTGCCTTCATGATTACAGGTTGGGCTCCCATTCTTAACCAAACCCCTGAGATCACAAACTCATATGAAATACTTCTCTGAAGAATGCTTCTGACAAATCTTGAGGTCATAGTTGAGTGCTATTACATTGATATAAGACCTCTTTGTAACCAGAGTGATCTTTGTTTTCTTTGAGTGACTCAGTTTATCTCATTGAGCATTGCTGGGCCATGCCTGGGAGCAGAGAACTTCTTGTGTGACCTCTTCCAGGGTAGGAAGCCCAGAAACCATGCCAGGAAGAAGAGAACTTCCTGTGGGATGAGTCATGGGGTTGGCTGAGGGGAGGTGTTGACTCCAGAGACATGCCCTATTGGGTGTTAACCTAGTCTACACTAGGGGGAGGGGCCAACTCAAGAACCAATCAGCCCTGGTCATTCAGGGGGCGCTTGATGATGTCAAAAACCCTATAAGAGGGGAGAGGACAGCTTGAAGATCCCTCTTTCCTTTTCTGGTTGGTGTGGGAGCAGCAGCCAGCTTGACTCTGGGCCAGCCCTTGCTCTTGGGCCAAGCACAGATGTATTGGGTCTGTCTGTTGATATTTGTAATTTGTTTTTATTTTGGTTTTGAGGTTCGGGGTTCTGGTTTGTTTCCCCCAAAACTAAAGGAACGTTCTGAACTTCAGGTTCCTGGCTATTTGTTCCCCTGAACTAGCTGACTGTAATCTGTATTTGGCCTGTCTGTTGATGCTTGCCTGTGTGCTCCCCTGAACTAACTGAATGCTGGCGTTTTTTTCCCCTGAACTAAATGAATGTTGTCTGTATGCTAACTGAATGCTGGATTAAAGTAAGCTGGTCAACCCCTTCACCATGCTTTCCTTGTTTAAGCAGATAAAAAGAACCTGTGCTTTCCCAGCGTCCCGGCAGCCTCCTGGGGGGGTGGATCTTACACCCCCACAGAAGCTGCTAGCTGGGTTGTTAAAACACTCTTATAATTTTTACTTATGGCCCTTGGAAAGTGGCTCTCCTCATACGCTTTCTAGTGTCCGCAGTTGTTGAAATGCCTCAATCCTAGAACAATGGGAGTTTAGTGTTCCTTCAGCTTTCTATATATGATCCTATAGACAGGGAGAAGTGAGAGATGAGCATTGGCCTGAATCATTCTGTTTCCTTAAAGCCCTTATTACATTATAATACTTTGGAAAGTTGCCAGATGGGGATATGGACAAGGTCTGCCATACCCAATCTGACTTAGCTGAGCCCATTACTCAGTGACCTTGTATAACAAAAACATCTGTGATTTGATGATTGGGCATATGCCTCCATTTATCATAAAGTCTTCCACCTCCACAAGGACTTCAATTATTTCCTGGGGCCAGAGAAGTTAAGTGCATTTATCTCTTGGGTTAAGTGTGGCACTTCCTGAATCTGGAAAATCCACATTAATTATTTTGGCCCTTCCTGTGTACCAGAGAAGAAGTCTGTACATTTTTTTTTCTGCTTTGGGTGTGTGTGTGGAGGGTATTTAAAGTTCCTTATTGTAAAATTTAAATTAAATATTTGGTCATAAACTCGATATCATCTGCTGACCTTTGTGTGTTAGCTGTGGTTTCTGCGAAACTCCCTAAAATTCCCATTTAATTTCTTTTTTTTTTTTTTAGGTTGTATCAGTGTTTATTTCTCTCAAAGTGGTTAGCATACATTCTCCATGCATGTGAGCCAGTCTGGAGCTGAGCTTCATTTCAGGTTAGGGTGCACAGTTTATAAACCTTTTTAACAGGGGCTAATGTCACTCCCTCATCATTTTACCTCTGGATAGAGGACATACCTCTTTTATCAGACAACCCCTCCCTCCATTTGGGCTATGTAGACAAAATAATTTGTACCCACCCAAGCATGAATAGAACACAATGGGCTGAAGATGGCGGCGGGTAAGCAGGGACTAGAGTGAGCTCCCTACCGAGTCCCTCCAAAAACCTATAAAAAATGGTTCTGAACAAATTCTAGAATGGCAGAACCCACAGAACAGCAGAGAGAAGCAGGGCTGCAGCCCAGGACAGCCGGGATGGTGTCTGGGTGAGGTCTATTCCACGCAGAGCTGGGAGCTGGGAGCTGGGAACGGAGTGGAGCAGAGCCCAGCCTGAGCGGCGTGGAACAACCAAACTTGGAGTCAGGCAGATAGGGCCCAGAGCGCCCTGAATATGTGAGCTGTGGCAGTTACCAGACCCCTCGAACCACAAAGACCAAAGACTGCGGAGAAGGTTAGTGGGAAAAGATAGGGGAGTGGAAGGAGTTCGCGTTTCGGCTTCCAGCCCCAGGGGCAGTGGAGGTGGGGCAGCTACAACTGTTGTTACTTCCAGCTCCAGGCCCACCTGGTGGGAGGAATTAAGTGGCGGATCAGAGCAGGAGTGCATGGCCTGCTGAAGATCTAGGCCCAGTTCAGGTTGGGGGTTGAGGAAGGAGCAGTGCTGGTGTGGCAGAGCTGGCACCTCCCCCCCAAACGTGGAACATAGAACTCGTTAGTCTACAAGCAGTCATACCCCACTGAAACACTCAAGGGTCAAGTTAGTTGGTTGGGAATATGGCCAGGCAGCGAAAGTACACCCAGATTCAGTCTCAGACTTTGGATTCTTTCTTTGCTGACAAAGAAGACCAAAACATACAGCCTAAAGAAGACAACAAAGTCATAGAGCCTACAACAAAAGCCTCCAAGAAAAACACAAACTGGCCCTAGGCCATAGAAGAACTCAAAAAGGAGTTGGAAAAGCAAGTTAGAGAAGTAGAGTAAAAATTGGGAAGAGAAATGAGAAGGATGTGAGAAAACCATGAAAAACAAGTCAATGACTTGCTAAAGGAGACCCAAAAGAATACTGAAAAATACACTGAAGAAAACAACACCTTAAAAAACAGACTAACTCAAATGGCAAAAGAGCTCCAAAAAGCCAAAGAGGAGAAGAATGCCTTGAAAGGCCGAATTAGCCAAATGGAAAAGGAGGTCCAAAAGACCACTCAAGAAAATACTACTTTAAAAATTAGATTGGAGCAAGTGGAAGCTAGTGACTTTATGAGAAATCAGGATATTATAAAACAGAACCAAAGGAATGAAAAAATGGAAGACAATGTGAAATATCTCATTGGAAAAACCACTGAAATGGAAAATGGATCCAGGACAGATAATTTAAAAATTATTGGACTACCTGAAAGCCATGATCAAAAAAAGAGCCTAAGTATCATCTTCCAAGAAATTATCAAGGAGAACTGCCCTGATATTCTAGATCCACAGGGCAAAATAGAAATTGAAAGAATCCATCGATCGCCTCCTCAAATAGATCCCAAAAAGAAATCTCCTAGGAATATTGTTGCCAACTTCCAGACCTCCCAGACCAAGGAGAAAATACTTCAAGCAGCCAGAAAGAAACAATTTGAGTATTGTGGAAACCCAATCAGAATAACCCAAGATCTGGCAGCTTCTACATTAAGAGATCGAAGGGCTTGGAATGCGATATTCCGGAGGTCAATGGAGCTAGGATTAAAACCTAGAATCACCTACCCAGCAAAACTGAGTATCATGTTCCAAGGCAAAATATAGATTTTCAATAAAATAGAGGACTTTCAAGCTTTCTCAGTGAAAAGACCAGAACTGAATAGAAAATTTGACTTTCAAACACAAGAATCAAGAGAAGCATGAAAAGGTAATCAAGAAACGGAAATTGCAAGGGACTTACTAAAGTTGAACTGTTTTGTTTACATTCCTACATGGAAAGATGATGTGTATGATTCATGAGACCTCAGTATTAAGGTAGTTGAAGGGAATATGCATATATATATATATATATGTTTATATATATATATATGTTTTATATATATATGTTTTTATATATATAAGTGAATGTGTATGTATGTATATATCTATGTGTATATGTATGTATGTGTGTATATATATATATATATGTTTTTATATATATGTATGTGTGTACATATATATATATATATATATGTAAAAGAGAGAGAGCAGACACAGGGTGTGTTGAAGATGAAGGGAAGATATGTAAAAGAAATAAAATGAAATTAAGGAATGAGAGAGCAACATACTGAGAGAGGGAGATAGGGAGAGATAGAATGGGGTGGATTATCTCGCATCAAGGTGGCAAGAGGAAGCAGTTCTGTGGGAGGAGGGGAGAGGGCAGGTGAGCGGGGGATGAGTGAACCTTGCTCTCATCGGATTTGGCCTGAGGAGGGAATACCATACATACTCAGTTGGGTGTCTTACCCCACAGGAAAGAAGAGGGAGGAAGATAAAAAAAATAAAGGGGGGGGATGATGGAGAGGAGGGCAGATGGGGGTGGAGGTAATCAAAACAAACACTTTGGAAGGGGGACAGGGTCAAGGGAGAAAATTCAATAAAGCAGGATGGATTGGGAGGGAGCAAAATGTAGTTAGCCTTTCAGAGCATGAGTATTGTGGAAGGGTTACACATAATGATACATGTGTGGCCTATGTTGAATTGCTCGAATTCTTGGGGAGGGTGGGTGGGAAGGGAAGAGGGGAGAGAATTTGGAACTCAAAGTTTTAAAAACAGATGTTCAAAAACAAAAAAAAAAGTTTTTGCATGCAACTAAAAAATAAGATACGCAGGCAATGGGGCAGAAATTTATCTTGCCCTGCAAGAAAGGAAGGGAAAAGGGGATGAGAGGGAAGGGGGGTGATAGAGGGGAGGGTTGACTGGGGAACAGGGCAACCAGAATATATGCCATCTTGGAGTGGGGGGGAGGGTGGAAATGGGGAGAAAATTTGTAATTCAAACTGTTGTGAAAATCAATGCTGAAAACCAAATATGTTAAATAAATAAATTTAAATAAATTTAAAAAAGAACACAATGGGTTTCCCTACTTTAGATTAAATTACTTGCAAGCTTGGTTGGGGAGCTAGCCAGGATAAAGATAGTCAATGTAGTCTCATTATCAATAAAATCCTTCTGAAGAAAAACTGAACTTAAAGTCAGGACTTTGGAAGAAGGGGGCTGGGGGAAGCTCTGAATCTCCAAGATATTGGTTATTAATAATCACTTTTCATATTCCACAATCTGATTCTAATGAGAGGCATTGCCTCCTCAGTGAATCACTAACTGATATGTCCAATACTTCACCAAGGATTTTGAAATTAATGATGGGTAATAATGTGAGGAGGAAGAAAAAAGAGAAATTGATCAACACATTGACAAAAGGGAAGCAGGCTTTTCCCTTTGGTAAGTGGACCTTACAGATAAAAGATGCAAAGTGAAAAAAAAAATAAACAATGAATTAAATTGTCCATTTAAGGCTCAGAAGTCTTATCTCATACCACTATCTTCTTCTTAGGACACTATCTGATGAAGTTCTCTAGTGTAGTTGTGGTCTAAGTAGTTTCCGGCTGACTGTCTTCTTAGACTCAGGTCACTTATAGAGATCCTCTTTCTTTGTTAAAAATTTCCTACAAAATTAGTCTTGACACAATTTTAAATTACTTTGCCAATAACCAACTTAAATTATGAAAGATAACTCAACCTTTATGTCTCTATTGTTACATATTTAAATTTGGAAACTTTTAGACAAGAGAACTTACATTTTTAGGTTAGCCAAGTGTTATATTGATATATCTAAGAAACTCAGGTAAGACCGGAAAAATTAGAATTGTTTTTATACTTCTAACTATTCATTCTACCATTAGAAGGATGAGATTCCACTAAAGAATTAATGATAAGACAGTTATAAAAAGATGGGTTTCAAAACATATACATAAATGAATTCATTAAAAAGTTGCCAAATTAACTACAATGGTAACAAAAGGGTCAAGGAGGTCAAAAGGTCACGTAAATACATTGAGTAATAAATTTTAAAACATTGCTTATTGAGTAGGTTATTTATAATAAAACATTTGCAACTTCTACTCATGTTTAAATAAATAACTACTAATTGAGTAATTAAAGAACCTTAACTTATATAAGAATATATAATTGGTAACAGATGTCAAGGTTAAATGCTTAATTAAGTTAGTTGTTTGGAAAATAGAAAGGACTAAAATTCTAGGCCAAATAGCTCAAATTTTATACTTGCATCTTACTATAGTAATTCAGATATGTTCTAATATTAGCTTATAAGAAGATTTAATATTGTGTTCATATTGATCACTTGACATCATTAAAGTACTTTGCCATAAAAGAATCGGGACATAACTGCACAATAAGGGAATAATGTTTTCCTAACTTCATGTCAATTCCAGGCAAAGTTATGTAGCTGGCCAATTGCACTGAGCCAGGCTTTAAGTTGGCCAGGTAGGGTATTAAGAAAATTGAGTCAGGAGAATCCTACCTCAGCTCACTCAAATAGTCTTTCAGTTTTTCTCATGAGAAAAAACTCTTCAGTTCATAGATGTAAATAGGCCATGTGACCTGCTTACATCACCAGAAGCCTAAGTCACATGTGGTGAGAGGAGTTTCCTGAGAGGAAAAGGAAGTTGCATCACTGGAAATGCTAAAAGAGCAGTTATTACAGTTAGAGCTGAGGGAAAGAGAGCTGACCTGTTTTAGCCGTGCTGTAAGTTTTGTTTTTTGGTGGCAAGGGCCCAGCAGGAGGTGGAAGGTTGTGGGATGGCAAAGTTCCATGTTGTGATATTTTATGTTGAATTCTTTGCTGCTGTGATGGATTGGGCTGATGACTTATGAGATCTGGTCCTTTGGTGTCTAAATAAGTGGTTTACCACTTCTAAAAAACAAAACAACAACAACAACAAAACATGGGGTTGCTGGTATTCCTGGAGTACTCACTAGCTCACTAGCTCACTAGCATTTCTTGATTATCATACCTGGAGTCAGATTCAGAATACCTTCAGTTAACAATACCATAAGGTCTTGAATAGCAAGTTCCAATAATCAGAGTTTCAAGTGGGTTCAGCTCTCCAGGATCACATATCTGACTATAATCCCACATTGGTAACACTAAGAGATATATCACAGAAAACACTTCTGCTCTCCAAATCCCTTTAAACAATGAGAAAATTTTAAAGTTAAGTCTTAAGTAGTTTGCATACATTTCTACACATATTCTAATTCTAGATTAAATAACAAACATAAGTAAAAATCATATTTCTAATTAAGATAACATGATAGCTCATAATTACTGTTCTTCACTAACAAAACTGATTGTACTGAAATTTTATTCCTTAAAACAAAATATGTTCCTGACCTTAATCTTGCAACATAAATGGATTTACATCTTTGTTTCTCAAGCTTGTTTACCCTTCTGTAATTACACTCAATATGAAAAAATGAGATAACTAAGGAATTGAATCTTCTATATATGATAAGTTCAAACACTATTTTGAATTCTTGCTTAGGCCATAGAATCACTGTAAATTCAGATCAATACAGCAAGATCTTTCCCACTTACAGCTCATTACAGTAATTTAGACGCTTTAGTATTAATCTCTAGCCTCAGATCTCTGATGTTGCTTTTATTGAGCTGCTGACTTTGACTCTGTTTCTCTGAAAGCACTGGTTTAAGGCCAGTCCAAGGACACAACACCCCTAGAAATGAAACTTGGAAATTCACAAAAGGTTTGGTCATAATTGATTTCAATATTGAATTATTATTGCAGTAAATTGGCTTGCAAATGAAAATTTAGCAAATGAAAATTTCTAAAAACCACACAAAATATTTTATGAAACATTTGTTTCTCAAAGTATTTCCCTTTTTAAAAATAGTTTAAAATTTACCCCAATGTTAAAAGAAATAATCATTAAACTTTCATGAAGTAAATTGGTTGGAACCTCCAAAATTGGAATTGTAAAATGCGTTTTAAGTAACATAAATAATTCCCCAAAGTACTATAACTAACTAAATTCCAAATTGCCACAACATTCCTAGTTACCTAAGTTCTCTAGTCAAAAAGGTGTTAATAATGGGGAAGAAATTCCATTTTTATAACCCAAGAAAAACATACTCAATTAAATTAGCCTTATCATAATAACAAAGTTTACCAGGGCTTTAAAGATTTCTTTGAAATTTCACTAGAAATCAAGAAAAAAATTATATTCTGGAATCTCACATATATAGTGAGATATAGTGAAACCTTCAAATTAACATATATAAAACTATACCCTTAGACTAAGCAGATTGGAAAATCACACCCCTATTTTGTGCAAGGATTCCCATTTGCTCAGTAAGAATTCCATAGATACCAAGGAGATTTTACAAAGTCTTTTCTTTGGATAATTAACAATTTTCTTTTACAAAATTCCTTTGTAAATACTTTCGTAAAACAATATCCCCAAATAGCTTAGTTAAGACTCACATACTTTTTATAAGTGATTTAAGCTGAGAAATCCTTTTAAATATCGACAAAACTTGGAAGTTTATAATTTCTTAAACTACATTACTTCAGAATATTACAACATATCAGCAGGGGTGATATTTTTTTTTCTGACAGTAGACTTCTTATCTAATAATATATAGACTGTTTGCTAATCTAACATTGGTGATACAATTGTTTACCAAATTATACAATATAAGAAAATTTTGAAGTACAACAATACCACAAAAAATAACATGTATTTAAAATTTGAAACAAAACCAATTAATTACCAATCAGGTGATATTAATTTAGTTGGATGTGCTTCCAAATTATGTTACAGAGAAAATCATTCATCTCATCACCATTGGCATTGTATATTGATCACATCTAAAAACCCATACAAAGTTATCAAGTATGAAAGAATTACATCTCTTAATGATTAACAGTAAAAATTCAGATAAACTTGGCCTGTGCCAAGCACTGTGCCAAGAACTTTACAATCCTCACAACAACCCTGGGATGTGGGTTCCATTATTATCTCCTTACATTATAAAACTGAAGTAAATAGAACTTTCTTGGGGCCACAGAGCTAGTAAATTTCTTAATGCTAATTAACAAATATTTTGTGTTATATTGCAATTTGCCACAATAATCATGATAAGGAGAGCATTCTCAGATGTTGTTCTTATTTCCTCCAGGACAGATTTTTGCTTAAATCAAATCAAATCTGGATTTCTAATTGCTGATGGTAACACTTTAATTTTTACAGCCTAATACTCATAGGACTTTAAAAGATTATTATCTATAAATTCATATATTTTCTTTTTTAAACACATTTGGTGACAATTCCAAGTTATGAATAGCCTTTTCCTCTACTTCCTTAAAGAGCTGGAATCCCCTGTTTCATTTACTGGTGAGACTTAGCAGATGAAAGAGCTGCCCCAAGTATTCCAGCTCTCCATTCCCATCCTTCTGGGAATTTCCAGCTGCATACACTAGGAAAAGTATGTAAAGTTTTACAAACAGTTTGAAATCACAAATATTATCATAAAGTTAGCTGAAAATGTGTGGAGTTAAAATATCCTAACACTCTAAGTTGTACTACTGTTTTTGACCCAAGCAAAGGGACCTGAGGAATTTAACTTAATGCTGACAGGTTGCAGCCAGTTTCTCCAGGCAGGAAACTCAAGAGCTTTCAGAATTACTTAAATAATAATTAAATCATTAAATAGCACAAGGAAACAGGGATTTTATATAATAATCACTGATCGCAAATATGTTTACCATAACCAATATTTATGTAGTATTGGATTTAATAAGGTTTTCCTATAGATTTATCCTGAAAGGTGGGTGGACATGATTAACCAGATGATTATCTAAACTTGCTGTTTGGCAATAGTTAGTTACAGACTGATTTCTAAAAACCTTTTCCTTTATAATTTGTAGTTCTGAATTGAAGCCAAATCACTGCACTTTAATTACTTACCTTGGGCTTATGTCCTAAAATTTAAAATATACTGATTCCCCAATTCAGTTACTCATATGCTACTGATTATTATTTTCTATATCAGTCTTTTAACAAATCCATAACCTAAATAATTAAAAAAGAATTCGCATTTCTAATGATATTTTGTCAACCTCCATAATCTTCTAAGATTATTTTTGTGGTTCTGCAAGGTTGATTATCTAACTTTATTTTTGTAGACCCAATTTGGACTGTTTTGGGAATCCCCAACGAAGTCATATTGGCTTTTCCTATTATCTTATAACCGGATCTCCTACTGAAAGCTTAAGGTGGCAGTTAGTAAAGTTAATAAATTAATAAATCATTCCCAGTGTTCTCTCTAACCACAGCTTTTACAAGGTGTTTTTTTTTTGTTTTGTTTTGTTTTGTTTTTTCTGGCTAGCTGCATTTTAAATCTTGCAGCACAAGTATAACATGGTCATTTTAAAAAACACAGACACAGACACAGACAAACAGACAAAATGACAAGACAGATAGAAATAATGAAGTGCCCAAATCTAATTTTCTTCTTGACTTTTTAGGCTTAGTTTGTTTTTAAGATAAAAAATTTAAACCAGTCAAAATTCAGGTACATTTAGTTAACTGACCCATGACTGCCAATTGCCTTTACACCAATTCTGGAAATATTTATTTTCACCAGAATGATTTGCTGTGATCTAATTGCAGAGGATATCCATTTACCTTTCAGAGAAGACCTATGAAAGCGATCTTCACCTCCAGAGGCAGTTCAGAGAGAAAAAAATTCATACTGGACCAAACTGGCCAGAGTACAATGATAGGAGCAGTGGATAGAGCAGGGATAGGATTTACCTACCAACACCAAGGCCTGAACATTCAGAAGAATAAGTCCTGGGTGCCTAATCCCAATGCTGTTGAGTGAAGGGTTCAGTCTCTAGTCACTTGTCCTTTCCAAGTCACATGGCAAAAAAATGTCAACCTTTAGAGTTTGCTTTAGGAAAGACAAACAGGATTTGGTTGTATCCATGTTTATTTCTCTCAAAGTGGACAGCATGCATGCATCCATGCATGGGAGCCAGTCTGGAACTAAGCTCCTCACTTTTAATTTCTTATGTCGATCCATGATATACCAAAACTACCATAGGGAAAATCATGTGAAAAGAATAACTATACTTGTTAATCTGCTTTCTAGTGGTGAGTGTTCCATACAGACCAGAAAATTACATTTTTTAATTACAAATTACAAATATAATACATATAGCCTTTATACAGATGACACACATTTTGAAACATTCCACATTTTTAACTGAACTAATTATTTTTCACCCTAAACTTCCATATTGTTTTCACCACTATTTTACCAGATACACAGGAATTCAAAATAGCAGTCATCCTGGACTCCTCATTCTAACACTCCATTTCCAATCTGTTGCTAAGTCCTTCTAATTTAACCTGCTCCCATAGATACCCCCCTTTATTCCTTTAACACTGCCATAAAACTGATACATGACCTCATCATCTCATGCTTGGCCTATTGTAATAACCTACTTCTAGTCCAGTCCATCCTCTACTAAACTGTCAAAATAATTTTCCTAAAGAACAGATTTGATCATGTCACACACACCCACCCTTTCCTTAAATTCCAGTGTTTCCTTTCATCTCCATAAAAAAAACACCAAAAAAAAAAAACAAAAACAAAAAAGTCCTCTGATATTGAAAGCCCTTCACCAGCTGGGCTACTCATATCTTTTCAGTCCTCTTACTCTTTAGTTCTCCTCATCCAATTTGTGACCCAATGACACAGGTTTCCTTGTGGCTCATCATATCAGACTCTTACTCCTTGTATCTGCCTTCTGGATAAGCTAGTTTATTTAAAGTTTCAATTAAAATCTCATCTTCTACAAGAAGTATTTCATCATCCCATCTGCCCACCCTTAATGATATTGGCTTCTCTTTATTATTTCCAATATAACCTGTATTCATTTTGTTTGTGAATTGGTGTTTGTATGTTTTCCACATTACACTATGAGAGGCTGTCTTCTTCCTTTCTTTGTATCTTCAGTACTTAGTACAATGCTTTGGATAGTCAGAGATTACTGCTACATCTCCTCATAAAGTGTACTTTCTCATCACAATTTGTCTGGACCTCTTAGAGCATCCTAGTATTGGAATTGCTCTTAGAAGCCACTGCACTCTATGTGAACCTGAAAAGTATCTCATATACAAGACAGCCAAGTGATTATAGAAGTCAAAATTCCCTTTAGTGAAGGAAAATCCTTTACTTTCTAACATAGTCATTCTGAGGAAATTCAAATTCTTAGGAAGTCATTCCATATGTTCACTTTAAATCTACCTCTGAAACTTCCACTCATTGCTCCCCTTTGATTGAAGAATATCGTATCAAACCCCTGTTCCACCTGGTTGCCTTTCAGATATTTGAAGAAAATTATTATTCACTCCTCCAGGTTCTTGTTTTTAAATTCAATGAACATTCTTAGTTCCTCAAGCTAATCTTCATATGATGTCAAAAACCTTCGACATTAATCCTGGTTTTTCTATTCTGGAAGCTTTCAGTGTTATCAGTGCCATTCCAGATATGTGGCATCTAGGACTGCACACAACATCCCAGATTTGGCCAAGCTATAACTTTCATAGCTCTGAATGCTCTGCCTCTCTTAAAACAGCCTAAAATCACATGCAACTTTTTAATTAATGTATTATATTTTTAATACTTATTGAAATGAAAGTTAACTAAAATAGTTCTGGGCTCCTATTGAAGTCTTTTATCATAAGATGTTGATGTACATATCAGTACAGCCCCTTACTGAATAATAATCCCCTAGACTGATCGATGTGTATAATATGAATTTGTATACTGAGAGTCTATTATTAGAGGGCCATGTAAATACAAGTATCTAAATACTATTGTTGAAATTTAGGCTTTTGCTATCAAATGATAAAAAAACACATTAGACAAAAAAAATCCATTCATATTCATTTCTACTTTTAGGTGCTTATTTTCCCCCTTTTTAAGTCAGTTATTGAACATTTAATGAAAAAGGAGATGAAACACTAGAATTAGGGAAATATAATATTGTTGCTTTGCAATGTGTTTGGTGCATTCAAATAATAGATAACGCATTATAATTTTGCTTTTTAAGAACCCAATGAACCTCCTCATTTAATAAAATGGCTATTGCTCTGTGTGACATATCATTATGACGATAAGAATCAAAGATTTACTTATCTATCTTTTATCCTATTATTCAGAAATATTGCAAAATGCAATTTCATTGTCATTAGAATGTAGTTAAACCACAGGGTGTTAAAATATCTAATCTCTGTGATAATGTCTGCTTTAAAGACTCCATGTCATATCAACCATTCTCCCTGTCAACAAAAAATGACAAAAAAATCTTTAAAATTATTAATAAATGCAGTCTGTAACTCAAAACCTTTTTGTTTTTGATCTAAGAAGTCTTACAACAACAAAATTAAAATTTTATTCAAGATAAGTAAGAGAAACCCTTTGCCCAACTTTTTCTTACATGTAACCAAGTTTATTTTCTTCAAAATAACTTGGCAGAAAGTAGCAAAACTAAAAAAAGAGACATTACATCCCCATATCTCTGCTTATAGTGGGGAAAGAGATGGTATTCACAAATGCTAGCAAATAAAGTTATCTAGTGCATGAGATCAGTGTCAGAAAATGTGTCACTATCAATACTGCTGGTCAAGGAAATCACCGTCTTTCTGAGTATTTACTTTCACTTTCTGCAAGTACTCCCACCATCAATGGGAAATGCTGATCAGAGCCAAGACTGGAAATAGTAAGGGTAGGTTAAAATACAACATAAATGGGGGCAAAGAGTGGCATATTTTAGTATTATCTCTTATAACTATGTGTATATGGGGTGTTCCAAATATCTTGGCATAGTTTTAAGCTATTAAAGATTAAAATTGCCATGAAACTATTATGGCACATGAGTTTCATGATTTAATTCTCCTACTTAATATACATGAATTCTTCTTTCTGCAAAGTGTAGGAATTTTATACACACATACACACAATATGTTCATACAAATGACATATTATATACACAATATACACATGTGGACATCTATGTATACACATGTCTATACAAATTTAATTTGAATATGGGTACATATGCATATATGTACATGTTATATGGGTATGTATGGATGGATGTGTATATATGTGCATTGGAAATATGCATATGTATATGCGCATAGATAGATATAAAATTTAACCCTTCATATAGAATAAGTAATTGGAAGTATCCCCTCATTCAATCAAGGAAGAGAGACTGAAGCTACCATAAGACAGGCTGAGAGAAAGACATCTTTGAACATAAGAATGCAGAGATACAGAGACTGTGAGGATGCTCTGAGGAGGGAGTATATGGCAGGAGTATGGAAGCTCCTCTCATTTCACCATAAGATAGCCTCCTAATTTAACTCATTATTCCCATTAAATTCTGTTGTTTCTATATTCCTAGAGAATCACAAATGTGAGCATCATATATATTTGATGCCATGGGTAATGCTTTCATGGTCTCATTTTATTTATGGCACTGAATCAAGAACTGGGGTTTAGGTAGAATTGGTGGGTATAATTCACTTAGGTTACTGAACTGAGTTTTGAAGGACAGTATGTCAGCTGAGAAGTGGCTATCAGGGAAATGTATTCAAGATGTGGAACAATTTCATAAGGACATGGAAGTAACGTGAATCACAATTTGATCAACAGCTAGTGGTTCGGTCTCTGTAACGACGAATGTATAAAATGGAGATTTTCAAATTAATTATTATAATCCATAATGGTGATGATAATAATAGCTAACTTTATATAATATTCACAATGTGGCACGCCCTGTGCTAATTACTTTGCCATTGTTGTCTCATTTAACCTTGGGAGGGAAGTGCTATTATTATCTCCATTTTATAAATGAGGAAACTGAGGCTGAGGGGTTAATAGAATTGCTAAAGGTCACACAGATAGTGAGTATCTGAACTAGACTTGAATTCAGGTCTTCCTGACCTGGTGCTCTACCCACTGAACAGCCTAGCTGGCTTTTGTTTGTGTTTCTTTTTAATTTCTTGAAATGGAAACCTACCAGTCAGTCAATAAACATTTCTTAAGTACCTGCTATGTGCCAGGAATGCTGGGAATACAAAAAGTAGCAAAAGACAGACTTTTAGGAGCTCACAAACTGGTGGGGAAGATAGTAAATGAAGATGTACAAACAAGCTATATATAGGATAAATAGGAAATAATTAAAGTAGAGAAGGCATTAAGCAGAAAAACATTACAGATAATGTGGTTTTGGCTGGGACTAGGAAGAAGGAAGCCAGAGAAGTCAGTAAGTAGACATGAGGAAGGAAAGCATTACCAACATGGGTCACACCCAGAGAAAATACCAGGAGCCTAGATATGGAGTGTCTTGTTAGCAGCAAGGGATCAAAAAAAAACACATGTTAAAGAGTAAGATATAAGAAAGAAAAGGATGGAAGGGGCTAGTTATGAAGGACTTTTTATGCCAAATGGGGGGCTTTGTATTTGATCATGTGAACAATGAGGATTTATTATAGTTTATTTGGTGTGTGTGTGGGGGGAAGGGTTTCAAGGTCAGAACTGCACTTAATGGAAATTTCTTTGGAGGCTGAGTAGAAGGTGGGCAGGCTTTTAGACTCAATTCCTAAATTCAGAATGAGGAAAAGCAGGCAAAATTGTTGTTCTAAACTTAGGAAGCCTTTTACCTAGTAGGGAGTTTATAATGTTGTTTACATTATAATGGGTTAAGGGGTAGGTCGAATAAAATAAGAGGGCCTGGAAATAGCTTTGTTATACACCCAATATGATGAACTGACAAATGTAAAAAGAGTCAAGGAAGCATTAGGGAAGAAAAGGGGAGGAAGAATGAGTTAACTTACATAATTGGGTATGGAAGTAGATTTCTAGACAAAGAAATGGTAGACAGAACAGGAAACAGGAACCTAATTTCCATATGAATTGTTAGAACAAATGTAGAATATTCACACACAACTGGTTTGGTGTAGAAAAGTATCCAAAAAACACAAAAATAAAATTAAAAAAAATAAGGTGAGAGGAGGTAAATGAAAGAGTGGGTGGATTCAGTGAGTGATTAGTCATAAAATAAAGAATCCTTATGCTCAAAAAGTAGATTAAGAGGCTTTTGCCTCTTAAAAGTTAAGAATTTTAAGGTAAGAACCTTTGATTTTACTGTGAGGTGGTAAAGGAGAGAAGGACCAGGCAATTAGATAGCCATTGCATAGATCATTCATGCTTAGCACCTTATTTTTGCAGGGAACTCTTCTCCTTAAGGAGAGAGGGTAAATATAGGGGGAAAAGTGTTTTTAAAAATAGCTTCAAAGAAATAATCAGTTAACACCCAAAATTTTGAATAAGAAAAAGACTAACATACACCCCCAAAAAGAAGTTAGCAGAATGCCTTAGAAAGCAAAATTCAACAATTTATTTGTTTTTAATTGTTTTTATTCTTCACATTTTCACCATTTAATATATTCAGTTTTCAACATTGATTTCCACAAAATTTTGAGTTACAAATTTTCTCCCTATTTCTACCCTCCCCCCGCTCGAAGATGGCATGTATTCTGATTGTGCCTTTCCATAGTCTACCCTCCCTTCTGTCACTCCACTCCCTCCCATCCCCTTTCCCCTTACTTTCTTGTAGGGTAAGAGAGATTTCTATATCCCATTGCCTGTATGTCTTACTTCCCAGTTGCATGTAAAAACAATTTTTTTTGAGCATTTGTTTTTAGAACTTTGCATTCCAAATTCTCTCCCTTCTTCCCTCCCCACCCACCCTCCTTGATAAGGCAAGCAATTCAATATTGGCCACATGTGTATCATTATGCAAAAAACTTCCTTAATAGTCATGTTGTGAAAGACTAACTATATTTCCCTGCATTGTATCCTGTCCACCTTTATTCAATTTTCTCCCTTGACCCTGTCTCTTTTCAAAAGTGTTGCTTTTGACTACCTCCTCTCCCAATCTGCCCTTCCTTCTATCATCCCCCCTCTTTTATCACCTTCCCTCGTTTTTCCTGCAGGGTAAGATATCCAACTGAGTATGTATGTTATTTCCTTTGTAAGTCAAATCTGATGAGAGCAAGATTCACTCATTCCCTTTCACCTGCCCCTTCTTCCCTTCCAATAGAACTGCTTTCTCTTTCTAATTTTATGTGAGGCAATTGACCACATTCTATCTCTCCCTTTCTCCTTCTCCCAAAATATTCCTCTCTCAACACTTAATTTTAGTGTTTTTAGATATCATGCCTTCATATTCAACTCACCCTGTGCCCTCTGTCTATATATCTATATCTATCTATCTATCTATATCTATATCTATATCTATATCTATATCTATACCTATATATATTCCCTTCAACTATCCTAATACTGAGAAAAGTCTCATGAATTATAAATATCTTTCTATGTGGGAAGATAAATAAAATGGTTCAACTTTAGTAAGTCCCTTATGATTTCTCTTTTTTGTTTACCTTTTCATGCTTCTCTTGATTCTTGTATGTGAAAGTCAAATTTTCTATTCAGTTCTGGTCTTTTCACTGAGAAAGCTTGAAAGTCCTCTATTTTATTGAAAATCCATATTTTACCTTGGAGTATTATACTCAGTTTTAATGGGTAGGTGATTCTTGGTTTTAATCCTAGCACCTTTGCCCTCTGGAATATCATATTTCAAGCTCTTCAACTCTTCAATGTAGAAGCTGATAGATTTTGTGTAATCCTGATTGTGTTTCCACAATACTCAGATTGTTTCTTTCTGACTGCTTGCAATATTCTCTCCTTGACCTGGAAACTCTGGAATTTGGAAACAATATTCCTAGGAGTTTTCTTTTTGGGATCTTTTTCAGAGGGTGATTGATGGATTCTTTCAATTTCTATTTTACCCTCTGGTTCTAAAATATCAGGGTATTTTTCCTTGGTGATTTCTTGAAAGGTAATGTCTAGGCTCTTTTTTTTTTTTGATCATGGCTTTCAGGTAGTCCAATAATTTTCAAATTATCTCTCCTGGATCTATTTTCCTGGTAAGTGGTTTTCCCGATGAGATATTTCACATTGTCTTCCATTTTTTCATTCCTTTGGTTCTGTTTTACAATATCTTGAATTCTCATAGAGTCACTAGTTTCCACTTGTGTGTGTGTCTATGTGTACACACACAGACACACACACACACACACATATATTTGTAAATAATCATCCATCTCACTTAGATTTTCAGATTTATTGGCATACAAGTAGGCAAAATAGTTCCCAATTATTGTTTTAATTTTCTCTTCGTTGGCAGGGACTTTACCCTTCTCATTTTTGATACTGCTAATTTGTTTTTTTTTAATCAAATTAACCAAAAGCCTATCTATCTTATTGATCTTTTCATAAAACCAGCACTTAGTTTTATTTATTAGTTCAACAGTTTTCTTACTTTAAATTTTGTTGATCTCCCTTGATTTTCAGAATTTCTAATTTGGCATTTAATTGGAGATTTTTAATTTGTTCCTTTTCTAGCTTTTTTAGTTCCATAGCAAATTTCTTTTTCTCCTCTTTCTCTATTTTATTCATATGAGCATTTAGAGATGTAAAATTTTCTTTAAGAGTTGCCTTTCTTTAATCTTATAAGTTTGGTGTGTTGTCCCATTACTGTCCTCTTTGAGGAAGTTATTGATTGTTTCTATGATTTGTTTGATCCACTCATTCTTTAGGATTATATTATTTAATTTCCAATTAATTTTTATTCTATATTTCCGTGGCCTTTTCTTACATGTAGCTTTTATTCCATTATGATATGAAAAGATGTACTTATTATTTCTGCCTTTCTGCTTTGGATTATGAGGTTTTATGGCCCAATATGTGGTCAATTTTTGTATAGGTGTTACATACCACCCAATAAAAGGTATATTCCTTTCACTCCCTATTCAGTTTTCTCCAGGGGTCTACCATATCTGACTTTTCTTACATTCTATTCACCTTCTTAACTTCTTTCTTGTTCGTTTTATTTTTGGATTAGTCTAGTTCTGAGAAGGGGGATTTGACTTCCTCTACTAATATAGTTCTTTGTCAATTTCTCCCCATAACTCCCTTAACTTCTCCTCTAAGAAACTGGATGCTATACCACTTTGTGCACATATGTTTAGTAATTATATTACTCCATTTTTTGCAGTGCCTTTTAGCAGGATGTAGTTTCCTTCCTTATCTCTTTTAATTAGATCTAATTTTGCTTTTGTTTTGTCTGAGATCAGAATAGCTACCCATGCTTTTTTTACCTGAATTTGGAGTACAATAAATTCTGCTCCATCCTTTTACCTTACTCTGTGTTTATCTTTCTCCTTCAAATTTGTTTCTCATAAATAACATATTGTAGGATTATGGACTTTAATTTACTCTGCTACCTGCTTCTGATTTATATGACCATTCATCCCATTCATATTCCCACTTATGATTACTAACTCTGTATTTCCTAATATCCTTCTTATACCCCATTTATACTTTTCTCTATGCTTTCATCCTGTCCCTCCTAATCAATGCTTTGCTTCTGAGTACTGCCTCCCTCAATTGGCCCTCCTTCTCTCACCCCCCACTCCCTTTTGTTTCCTCTTCTCCTACTTCCTTATAAGTTAAGATAAATCTCTATATCCAATTGGCTGTGTATGTTATTCCCTTTTTGAGTTAAATCCAATGAGACTAAGGTTCAAACAATGCTTAACCCCTCCCTTCTTTCCTTTTACTGTAACAGATCTTTTGTGCCTCTTCATGTGATGTATGTGATGCAGTTTACCTTGTTTTGCTTCTTCTTTCCTCTTATCCCAGTGCAATCTCTTTTTTTACACTGGAAAACTTTATTGTAAGTTGAGTGGGATAGCTGTACACAATTTAGATGATTACAATTTTGTTGGCAACATCTAAAGCATCATAGTCTGGAGTAAGTTGGAAGTAGGTCTTCTTCTCTCCATCAGGCCAGGTCAGTGTGTTGACCTTGGCCACACTGATGTGAAACAGCTACTTTACCACCTGCTTGATGTGATGGTTGTTGGCCTTGACATCCACAATGAAGGCTAGGGTGTTATTGTCCTCAATCTTCTTCATGGCAGACTTAGTGGTTAAGGGGATCTTAATGATAGCATAGTCAACAAGCTTGTTTCTCTGAGGGGCACTTTTCCAGGGGTATTTGGGCTGCCTTCAAATCTTAGTTTCTTGAGGGCTGAGCGAAGATGGCAGCTGGAAAGGAGGTACTTGGCTAAAACTGTCCACAAAATCCCTCCAAAAACCTATACAAATGGTTGTGAACAAATTCTAGCACTAAAACACCCATGAAATAACTGAGGGAAGCAGGGCTTCAGCCCAAGACAGCCTGGATGGTCATGGGGTAAGGTCTATCACATGGAAATGGGAGTGTGGCAGAACAGAGCCCAGCATGTGCCACGCTCAAACCAACCAGACTGGGAGCTGGGCAGAACAAGCCACAGCTCACATAGTTCACAGTGAGCTGTGGCAGTTACCAGACTTCTCCAACCACAAAAACCAAAAACAACAGACAGGGTTAGTGGGAAAACCTGCCGGGACAGAGTGAAAGGAGTTCATGGTATGACCACACCCGCAGGGGTGGTGGAGGTGGTGCAGCTCTGAGGCTGCTTCCAGAGCTACAGCTGCAGTTGCCTCAGGCCCCAGGCCCACCTGGTGGGAGGAATTAAGTGGCAGATCAGAGTGGGAGTGTAGAGTCTGCTTAAGATCTGAGTCGCGGTCTGGGTTGGTGGTACTTGGGGGAGGAGTAGCACTTGTGTGGCAGAGCTTGCTGTGTAGAAATAGCTCTGAAAACAACAGCATAGCCCCTCAAGCTCGGGACAAAGTACTCTCTACTCTACAAGCAGTCATACTCCAATGAACAACTCAAGGGTCAAGTAGTTAGCTGGAAACATGGCCAAGTAGCAAAAAGGGACTCAGATGCAGACTCATGCTTTGGAATCTTTCTTTGGTGACAAAGAAGACCAAAACATATAGCCAGAAGAAGTCAAAAAAGTCAAAGAGCCTACATCAAAATCCTCCAAGAAAAACAAGAACTGGCCTCAGGCCATGGAAGAGCTCAAGAAGGATTTGGAAAAGAAAGGTAGAGAAGTAGAGGAAAAATTGGGAAGAGAAATGAGAGTGATGCAAGAAAACCATGAAAAACAAGTCAGTGACTTGCTAAAGATGACCCAAAAAATACTGAAGAAAAAATATAAAGTCTTAGTTTCTTGGGTCACTGAAAGGTGGTGGATGCTTAGATCTTTCTGTGAGTATGGTACCTTTCAACACTGCCTTCTTGGCCTTTAACACCTTGGACTTGGCTTCTGTCTTGGGGGGAACAATGGCTTCCTTCTTCACCATCAGCACCATCTTGGGGGAAAGGTTCTACAACCCTTTTTCTCCCCTTATTTTTTTATGTCATCACATTATAATCAACTTTTACCCATATCTTCTGTCTTTGTATACCACTTCAAACTGCCCTAATAAAGATACAGCTCTCAAGAGTTACAAGTATCATCTTCCCATATAGGTATGTAAACAGTTTAACTTTATTGAATAACATGTTTTTTCTTTCTTGTTTATCTTTTTTATGCTTCTCTTGAGTCTTATGTTTGAAGATTTAATTTTCTGTTGAACTCTGTTCTTTTTATCAGGAATATTTGGAAGTTCCCTGTTTCTTTGAATGCCCATCTTTTCCACTGAAAGATTATACTTGATTTTGTTTGGCAGTTAATCCTTTTTTTAAAATTTATTCTTTTTATATTTTTAGTTTACAATACTCGAATCCACAAGTATTTGGTTTCCAAGTTTCTTCTCCCTCCCACTCCTCTCCCCAACCCCCTGAGATGGTATGTAATCCAGTGTAGTTTCTACATAAACTTTTACATTGAACTTATTTACGTTATAGTACACTTGCAATGAAGAATTATAATCAATGGCATGAATCATGAGAAAGGTAAAACAAAGCCAAATAAAAAAAGGGGAGGTGGGAAGAGAGAAAGCAAAAAGTTTTCCTCAATCTGCATGCAGACTACATAATTCTTTCTCTGGATTTGCATAGTTGTTTCCATCACTAGTCTTTTGGAGCTATCTTTAAACGTGCATTGAGGAGAGAAGTCAAATCTATCAAAGTTAGTTCTTACATCTATTGTGGGTCTGTAATCATGTATAATGATTTCCAGGTTCTCCTTCACTCACTCAGCATCAGTTCATACAAGTCATTCCAAGTTATAATGAAGTCTGTTTGCTCCTCATTTCTTTTTTTATTTTATTTTATTTTTTTAATTTATTTATTTAATATATTTAGTTTTCAGCATTGATTTTCACAAGAGTGTGAATTACAAATTTTCTCCCCATTTCTACCCTCCCCCCACTCCAAGATGATGTATATTCTGGTTGCCCTGTTCTCCATTCAGCCCTCCCTTCTGTCACCCCACTCCCCTCTCCTCCCCTTTTCCCTTCCTTTCTTGTAGGGCAAGATTAATTTCTATGCCTCATTGCCTGTGTATCTTATTTTCAAGTTGCATGCAAAACCTTTTTTTTTTGTTTTTAAACATCTCTTTTTAAAACTTCCAGTTCCAAATTCTCTCCCCTCTTCCCTTCCCACCCACCCTCCCTAAGAAGTCAAGTAGTTAAACATAGGCCACATGTGTATCATTAATGTATAACCCTTCCACAATCCTCATGTTGTGAAAGACTAACTATATTTTGCTCCTTTCCAACCCATCCCCCTTTATTGAATTTTCTCCCTTGACCCTGTCCCCTTTCCAAAGTGTTTGTTTTTGATTACCTCCAACCCAATCTGCCCTCACCTCCATCATTTCCCCATTTTTATCTTCTTCCCTCTTCTTTCCTGTGGGGTAAGACACCTAATTGAGTATGTATGGTATTCCCCTCTGAGGCCAAATCTGATGACAGCAAGACTTACTCATTCCCCCCTCACCGGCCCTCTCCCCTCCTCCCACAGAACTGCTTCCTCTTGCCACCTTTATGTGAGAAAATCCACCCCATTTTATCTCTCCCTATCTCCCTCTCTCAATATATTCCTCTCTCATCCCTTAATTTGACTTTATTTCTTTCAGATATCTTCCCTTCATCTTCAACTCACCCTGTGTGTACTCTCTCTCTCTCTCTCTGTATATATATATATATATATACACATACATATATACATACATGCACATTCACTTATATACATATATATATACATAAACATATATACATATGCAAATTCCTTTCAGCTACTATGATATTGAGCTCTCATGAATCATACAGGTCATCTTTCCACATAGGAATGTAAACAAAAGAGTTCAACTTTAGTAAGTCCCTTATGGTTTCTCTTTCTTGTTTACCTTTTCAAGCTTCTCTAGATTCTTGTGTTTGAAAGTCAAATTTTCTATTCAGCTCTGGTCTTTTCACTGAGAAAGCTTGAAAGTCCTCTATTTTATTGAAAATCGATATTTTGCCTTGGAGCATGATACTCACTTTTGCTGGGTAGGTGATTCCAGGTTTTAATCCTAGTTCCATTGACCTCCAGAATATCGCATTCCAAGCCCTTCGATCTCTTAATGTAGAAGCTGCCAGATCTTGGATTATTCTGATTGGGTTTCCACAATACTCAAGTTGTTTCTTTCTGACTGCTTGTAGTATTTTTTCCTTGATCTGGGAGCTCTGGAATTTGGTGACAATATGCATAGGAGATTTCTTTTTGGGATACATTTGAGGAGGCAATTGGTGGATTCTTTCAATTTCTATTTTTCCCTGTGGCTCTAGAATATCAGGGCAGTTCTCCTTGATAATTTCTGGAAAGATGATATCTAGGCTCTTTTTTTGATCATGGCTTTCAGGTAGTCCAATAATTTTTAAATTATCTCTCCTGGATCTATTTTCCAGGTCAGTGGTTTTTCCAATGAGATATTTCACATTGTCTTCCATTATTTCATTCCTTTGGTTCTGTTTTATAATATCTTGATTTCTCATAAAGTCACTAGCTTCCACTTGCTCCAATCTAATTTTTAAAGTAGTATTTTCTTCAGTGGTCCATTGGACCTCCTTTTCCATTTGAGTAATTCTGCCTTTCAAGGCATTCTTCTCCTTATTGGCTTTTTGGAGCTCTTTTGCCATTTGAGTTAGTCTATTTTTTAAGGTGTTGTTTTCTTCAGTGTATTTTTCAGTATTTTGGGGGGTCTCCTTTAGTAAGTCATTGATTTGTTTTTCATGGTTTTCTCACATCCTTCTCATTTCTCTTCCCAATTTTTCCTCTACTTCTCTAACTTGCTTTTCCAAATCCTTTTTGAGCTCTTCCATGGCCTGGGACCAGTTCATGTTTTTCTTAGAGGCTTTTGGTGTAGGCTCTTGCACTTTGTTGACTTCTTTAGGCTGTATGTTTTGGTCTTCTTTGTCACCAAAGAAAGAATCCAAAGTCTGAGACTGAATCTGGGTGTGTTTTTGCTGCCTGGCCATACTCCCAAACAACTAACTTGACCCTTGAGTTTTTCAGTGGGGTATGACTGCTTGTAGACTAAAGATTTCTATGTTCCACATTTGGGGGGGATGCGCCAGCTCTGTCACCCCAGCACTCCTCCTTCCCCAAGAACCCCCAAGCCAGACTGGGCTTAGATCTTCAGCAGGCTGTGCACTCCTGCTCTGATCGGCCACTTAATTCCTCCCACCAGGTGGGCCTGGGGGCGGAAGTAACAGCAGGTGTAGCTGCCCCACCTCTGCTGTCCTGGGGGTGGTGGCCAAACAGTGAACTCCTTCCACTCCCTCAGCTTTTCCCACTAACCTTCTCCACTGTCTTTGGTGTTTGCGGGTTGAGAAGTCTGGTAACTGCTGCAGCTCACTGATTCATAGTGCTAGGGCCCGCTCCACCCAGCTCGTGGTCTGGCTGGTCCGAGCCACTCACGCTGGGCTCTGCTCTGCTCCACTCCCAGCTCCCAGGTCCGTGTGGGATAGACCTCACCCAGAGACCATCCAGGCTATCCTGGGCTGGAGCCCTGCTTCCCTCTGCTGTTTTCTGGGTTCTGCAGTTCTAGAATTGGTTCAGAGCCATTTTTTATAGGTTTTTGAAGGGACTCGGCAGGGAGGTCATGCTAGTCCTTGCTTTCCAGCCACCATCTTCGCTCCTCATTTGTTATAGCACAATAGTATTCCATTACATTCATATACCACAATTTATTTAGCCATTCCCCAATTGATGGACATCAACTTTATTTCCAATTCTTTGACACCACAAAAAGAGCTGCTTTAATTTTTTTTTTCTACATATGGGTTCCTTTCCCACTAGTATGATCTCTTTGGGATATAGCCCTAGAAGTGATATTGCTATGTCAAAGGGTATGCACATTTTTATATCCCTTTGGGCATAGTTCCAAATTGCTCTCCAGAATGGCTGCATCAGTTCAGAACTCCACCAACAATGCAATAATATTCCAATTTTCCCCCATCCTCTCCAGCATTTATCATTTTCCTGTTTTGTCATGTTAGCCAATCTGACAGGAGAAATATAGTACCTAAGAGTTGTTTTGATTTGCATTTCTCTAATCAATAGTGATTTAGAGCATTTTTTGTATGTTTGTATATATACATATATATATATATATATATATATATATATATGTGTGTGTGTGTGTGTGTGTGTGTGTGTGTGTGTGTGTGTGTATTTAATTTGTGCCTCTGAAAACTTGGGCAGTTGCTTCTTCATTGTAATCCAAGTGCTTTTGCCTTCTGTAATATCATATACTAAGCCCTCCAATCTTTTAAACTAGAAGTTGCTAAATCTTGAGTAATCCTTACTGTAGCTCCATGTTATTAAAATTATTTTTTTTTCTGGCTGCTTGCAATAATTTCTTCTTCACCTGATACTTCTTTATTTTTGTTAAAGTATTCCTTGGAATTTTCATTTGGAGATCTCTTTTAGGAAATGAACAATGGTTTCTTTCAGTGACTATGGTATGCTGTGTTTCTAGGACTGAAGTTCAATTTTCCTTGATAATTTCTTGGAAGATGCTGTCCAGGCTCTTTTTTATCATGGATTTCTGGTAGTCCAATAATCTTTAAAATATCTCTAATGGATTAATTTTCCCAGGCAGTTGTTTTTCCAATGAGGCATTTTAAAATATCTTCTATTTTTTCATTCCTTTGATTTATTTTCTTGATGTCTCACACTCATTCACTTTCATTTGCCCAATTCTAACTTTTAAGGAATTATTTTCTTCCATTAGCTTTTGTACCTCCTTCTCCATTTGACCAACTCTAGTTTTTAAGGTGTTGTCTTCTTAAGTTGATTTTTATTTCCATTTGACCAATTATATGTTTTTTTTTGTTTCATTTTTTTTTCGCAGAGGGGAAAGATAGGGCAATTGGGGTTAAGTGACTTACCCAAGGTCACAAAAATAGTAAAGGTGTCAAGTGCCTGAGGCCAGATTTGAACTCAGGTCCTGCTGACTCCAGGGCCAGTGCTCTACTCACTGTGCCACCTAGCTGCCCCTTAATTGTATTTTGAAGGAATTGTTTTCTTCAGTCAGTTTTTGTCCTTTCCCCAAGCTATAAACTCTCTTGCATATCTCTAATTTATTTTCCCAGTTTTTCTTCTACCTCTCTTATTTGACTTAAAATACTTTTTGGAGTCTTTCAGAAAGGCTTTTTGGGCTTGAGACCAACTTATATTCCCATTTTATGTTTTGCAGGTAGCATTATGACAGTGTTGTCCACTTGTGAATTTGTGTTTTGATCTTCCCTGTTACCATAGAAGCTGTCTATGGTCAAGGTTCCTTTTTGCTTCTTGCTCATGTTTTTGCTTATTTCACAGGCTTTAAAGTTGAGCTCTGCTTCTTGGACATACAGGGAACTGTCCCATGCTTCTTGCTTTGGTGGCCAGGGTCCTGGTCAGTGGCTCTATACACTGGAGTTTCACATGCTGGTGCCCTGCTCACTGCACTGGGGTGGCATGGCCTAGTTCTGTCTGTTATTGCCTGTTTGCTGTGGCTGATAATTCACCTTCCCTACTGCCTGGAGGCCTCATAGTTGGCCTACTTTGCCACTGGCATGCTGATCCCATAATGAGGTCCTTTGATTGCTGATCTGTGCTATGGCTAAGAGCCAGCCACTGAATTTTCTGGACTCCCTCTGCACTGGGCTGTGTTCCTCTTTTACCCAACTAAGACAGACCTTTCCTGAAGTCCTTCCTAATTAATTTTGAGCTAAGAATTGTTTCGCTTTGTCCTTTTTATATTCTGCCACTTCAGAATCTGTTTAGAGGCATGATTTAATGTATTTCTGGGGGAAAATGAAGTGAGCCCTGGCGGCTTCAGGGCCTCTGTCAGCCATCTCAGAAGAAAAACTATCCATAAACCTTAGAACGAGAGGGTAAAATAGAAAGTGAAAAAGGAATTATTAGTAGTCATTTTACCCAATCATATGCCAATAAAACTTATAATTTAAATGAAATGAATAAATACTTACAAAAATATAATTTACCCAGAATAAAGTAATAAATCATTAAATAGCCCCATTTTAGAAAAACAAATAATAAAATGACCAAGCCATCAATGTACTCCCAAGAATAATGAACAAAGGACCAGATGGATTTATAAGTTAACTCTAATAAAAAAATTTAAGAACAATAAATTCTAATACTCCACAAACTATTGGAAAAGATATGTAAAGAAGGAGTCCTTCCAAGTTCCTTTTATGGTGCTAATGCAGTTTTGATACCTAAACCATGAAGAAGAAAAACAGAGAACATAAACAAAAGACCCATTTTTGTAATGAATAATGATGCAAATTCTTAAATATATATTAGAAAGGAAACTAAAGTAATATATCATAAAAATCAACCACTGTAACTAGGTTTTATTTATATCAGGAATGCAGAAGTGGTTTAATATTAAAAAAATAGGCATAATCAAACATATTAATAAGAAAAAAACAACAAAATTTACATAATTGTTTATATAGATGCAGAAAAAGCCTTTGACAAAATACAACACCCATCTCTGTTAAAACACTGGAAAGCATATGAAAAAATGCTTTTCTTCAAATGATGAAGGATATGAACAGGTAGTTTTCAGAAGACATCAGAAATATTAATAGTCACTTAACAATGCTCTAAATCACTAATAATGTAAGAAACATATATAAAAAGAACTATTAGGTACTGCTTCACACCCATCAGATTGGCTAAGATGACAGAAAAAATAGTAAATCCTGGAACGGATGAGGGAAATTAGGCACCCTAATGTACTGTTGGAAAAGCTGTGAACCATTCAACCATTCTTGAAAGCTATTTGGAACTAGGTTGCAAAGGTTTTAAACTGGACATACTCTCTACCCCTATAATAGCTCTATTCCTCATACACCCAAAGAGGTCAAAGAAAAAGAATCCATATTTACAAAACTGTTCATAGCAACTCTTTTTGTAATGGCAAGTAAATGGAAACTGAGGGACTACTACTCAATTGGGAAATAGCTGAGGAAGTTGTAGTGTTTGATGCAATTGAATAATATTGTACTGTAAGAAATAATGTTAATAACTTCATTCAAGAGAATAACAATAATGAGACAATATACCAAAACTTATGGGATGTAGCAAAAACAGTTCTTAGGGGAAGTTTTATGTCTTTAAGTGTTTGCATGAATAAAATGGAGAAAAAGGAGATGAATGAATTGGTCATGCAACTGAAAAATCCAGAAAAAACAATTTGAAAATCCCCAATTAAATACCAAATTAGAAATACTGAAAATCAAAGGAGAGATTAATAAAATTGAAACCAAGAAAAATATTGAATTAATAAATAAAACAAAGAGTTGGTTTTATGAAAAATCCAGTAAAATTGGTAAACCTTTGGTCAATTTGATCAAAAACAAAAAGAAGAAAGTCAAATTACCAGTATCAAAAATGAAAATGGTGAAATCACCTTTAATGTAGAGGAAATCAAAACAATAATTAGGAATTACTTTGCACAATTGTATGCCCATAAATTTGACAACCTTATGGATATGGATGAATATCAACAAAAATATAAATTGCCCAATTAATGGAAGAAGAAGGAAAATTTCTAAATAATCCCATCTCAGAAAAAGAAATTGAGCAAGCCATCAATGAACTCCCTAGGAAAAAATCTCCAGGGCCACATGGTTTTACATGTGAATTTTATCAAATATTTAAAGAACGATTAATTCTTGTACTTTATAGACTATTTGGGAATATAGGTGAAGAAGGAGTCCTACCAAATTCTTTTTATGACACAAATATGGTACTAATAACTAAAACAGGAAGAATCAAAACATAGAAAGAAAATTATTTTCCTAATGAATGTTGATGCAAAAATTTTAAATAAAATATTAGCAAAAAAGATTGCAGCAACTTGTTACTAGAATAATGCACTATGAACAGGTAGGATTTATTCCAGGAATGCAAGGCTGGTTCAATATGAGGAAAACTATCAGCATAATTGATCATATCAACAATAAAACTAGCAGAAAACATATGATCATCTCAACAGATGCAGAAAAAGCCTTTGACAAAATACAACACCCATTCCTATGAAAAACACTAGAAAGCATAGGAATAAATGGAGCCTTCCTTAAAATTATCAATAGCATCTACCTAAAACCATCAACAAGCATTATTTGTAATGAAGATAAGTTAGATGCATTCCCAATAAGATCAGGGGTGAAATAAGGATTACCATTATCACCCCTACAATTCAATTTGATACTAGAAATGTTAGCTGTAGCAATAAGAGAAGAAAAAGAAATTGAAGGAATTAGAATAGGCAAAGAAGAAACTAAATTATCACTTTTGCAGATGATATGATGGTTTACTTAGAGAATCCAAGGGAATCAAGTAAAAAAAAAGCTACTTGAAATAATAAACAACTTTAGCAAAGTTGCAGGATATGAAATAAACCTACAGAAATCCTTGGTATTCCTATACATTACAAACAAAGCCCAACAGAAAAAGATAGGAAAAGAAATTCCATTCAATATTACTGTAGACACTATAAAATATTTGGGAGTCTATCTGCCAAGACAAACCCAGGGTCTATATGAACATAATTATGAAACACTTTTCACGTGAATCAACTCAGATCTAAATAAATGGAAAAATATCAGTTGCTCATGGTGATGACAAGCTAATATAATAAAATGACAACTTTACCTAAATTAATCTATCTATTCAGTATCATACCAATTGAACTACCAAAAAATATTTTACAGAGCTGGATAGAATAATAACAAAATTCATCTGGAAGAACAATAGGTCTAGAATATCTAGGGTATTAATGAAAAGAAATGCCAGGGAAGGTGGCCTAGCCATACCAGATATTAAACTGTACTATAAAGCAGCAGTCAACAAAACTACCTCGTACTGGCTAAGAAACAGAGTTGTGGATCAGTGGAATAGGATAGGTACACAAGATGGAGAAGTCAATGAGTATAGCAATCTACTCTTTGATAAAACCAAAGAATCCAGCTTCTGGGCTAAGAATTTACTATTTCACAAAAACTGTTGGGAAAATTGGAAAATGGTAGGGCACAAACTGGGCATAGACCAATAACTTATACCGTGTACCAAAATAAAGTCAATTTGGGTTCAGGATTTAGGAATAAAGGCTGCCAGTATAAGTAATTTGGGAGAGAAAGGAATAGTTTACCTATCAGATTTATAGAAAATAAAAGAATTCATGACACAACAAGAGATAGAGAACATTACAAAATGCAAAATAGGTACTTTTGATTATGTTAAATTGAAATGTTTTTGTATAAAAAAGCCAATTCAACAAAGATTAAGAGGGAATCAGAAAATTGGGAGAAAATCTTTACAATCAGTGTCTCCAATAAAGATCTCATTTCTAAAACACACGGGGAACTGAGCCAAATTTATAGGAATACAAGTCATTCCCCAATTGAGAAATGGTCAAAGGATATGAACAGGCCATTTGCAGAGGAAGAAATTAAAGATATGTATAGGCATATGAAAAAATGCTCTAAATTACTAGTGATTAGAGAAATGCAAATCAAAACAACTCTTAGGTACTGCATCTGTCCTCATTAGCCAACATGACAAAACAGCAAAATGATAAATGCTGTAGAGGAGGTGGGAAAATTGGAACATTGTGACATTGCTGGTGGAGTTGTGAACTCCATTCTGCAGAGCAATTTTGAACTGTGCCCAAAGGGCTATAGAAATGTTCATACCCTTTGACCCAGCAGTACCACTTCTAGGGTTGTATCCCAAAGAGATCACAAAAGTCGGGAAAGGACCCATATGTCCAAAAATATTTATAGTGGCTCTTTTTTTTAGAAGCAAAGAATCTGACATCAAGGGGATGCCCATCAATTGGGGAATGGCTGAACAAGTTGTGGTATATGAAGGTAATGGAATACTATTGTGCTATAAAAAATGGGAGTGATACGGACTTCATAACAACCTGGAAAAAACCTACATGATATAATTCTGAGTGAGTGGAGGAGAATCAGGAGAACATTATACACAACCACAGATATATGGATTCTGTGAGGACTAACCCTGATACACTTTGCTTTTCTCAGCAATACAAGGTGAAAAGACAACTCCAAAGGACTCACAATGGACAATGTTATCTGCATCCAGAGAAAGAACTATGAAGTCTGAATGCAAATTGAGGTACACTTTATGTTCCTTTTTTTCCTCTATTTCTCTTTTGTTTGTGATTTTGTGTTCATGTTTTTGTTTTTCTTGTTCTGTTACCTCTTTCTCATGATTCATTCCATTGGTCATAATTCTGCTTCACAACTTAACTAGTATGTAAATAAGTTCAATGTGAAGTTATACATAGAAGACATATCAGATTCCATGCCATCTTGGGGAGGGAGGGGAGGAGGGGGGAAGAAAATCTGGAACTCAAAATTACCTAGAACCCAGTGTTGTAAACTAAAAGTAAAAAATCTCAAAAAAAATTAAAAGAAATCCAAAAAAAAAGATGAAGGATTTAGTTTCAAAAAACCTTGGGAGACTTACATGAATTGATGATAAGTGAAAGGAGCAAGGAAAAAAATGAGAATATATATATATATATATATATATATATATATATATGTATATATGTATATGTATATATATATATATATATATATAGTACCAAGAATATTGAAAAGATAATGTGCTGTGAAAGACTTAATAACTCTGAATTAATTGCTGTAGTTCCAAATATCCCATGATGAAATATTCAGTCCACCTCAAGATAGAAAAAAAAAATTATTCTGATTGTAAATGCAATTATATTTTTTCTATTACTTGTTCTCATTTTTCCATAGAATTTTAGTAATGCATTTTTTTTGTATGACTTCATATTTGGAAAGGATCTTTAATGTTTTGCCCTCACAATGGGTGGAGGATGGTAGGAGCAAGAGGGTGAATCTGGAACTGGAAGTAAAACAAAATTTAATGTAAAAACATAAAATGGTAAAAGATTTTTGTGAAAAGATCTTTTATCCGTTTGTACTAATTTAAATATATAAAAGTGATTTATTATTTTATTTTAGCAAAAAGTTTGCATTTAGTTGTTTTTTGTGGCTTTATAATTTCCTCTACCTAATTGCTAGTTATGAGTTTTCTCCATATCTAAAAATATAAATGTTTTAATCTTTATTTTCCTTTTGCAAAATGGTATGATTATTAAAATGTATATCATATATATATATTGTATTTATTGTGATATGTTATCTCAAAAACCCTTTTTTTCTTCAAACTGTTAGATAATTTTGAGAAAGTTTTTTTTTTTTAAATTGACTAATGATGTCCTCATCATATTATTTACATTCTTTGTCTTTTAATCATATTATCATCTTTCTGGACCATCACAATGGCATAATGGTCAGAGCCAGAATTTTTATCTCTATTTAATAGAAGAAAAAATTGAGTTCCAGAGAATGAAGGGAATTGCCCAAAATCATATAGCCAGTAAAAGGCACAATGAGAACATGATCCTAGGTCTTCTGACTCACAAATATGCTAACTTTCCATGATAGCACAGAATCTCCCATTTCCCCTCTCTGTTTCTCATTTTATTCTTCAGTCGGTGAAAGAATTTGGACAGAAATTTCACTTATATATTAAAATATGATTCTAGACATTAAGATAAAAACAGGAACTCTCAGCGAGACAGCATCACACCCTACCACTGGTCCTGCTTCTAGAAGAGCCTACAGAAACATCATCTGTCTAAAGGGCCAATGCCTGTGAAAATCACCCAAACATTCTCACCCATTTCCACCCATAAGGCTCTCAGAAAAGCTTATCTAAAGCACTAAGACCCCTGAGGGAGATATAGGAGACAAAATGACAAAATGTGCTAGACAGGCCAATACATGAGCACCACCACTTGGACCATCACCTCTCCTCAGCCTATGACAAAGACAGGCAACAACTGATACCTGAGACCCTTTAAATAGCAATGCTGTCATCCTAATGTTTGTAGTCATCATCTTAGAACACAATCCCTCTGAACTGTGACTTAGAAAGTTCTCATAGAGATTTTATAATGACATCTATTGAATATTCAGAGAAGAATATTTCTGTCATTGAAGTCTTCAACATAGTTAAATAGTTGAATGTCAGAAACTGATATGATTATCAGTGGAAATAATATTTAAAATGAAGAATTGTCATCTGCTATTGACACTATACCCAAAAGATCATACCTTTTCATCTCATTTGTGGGTAAGACCTTCTATATGTATTGTCTTTTCTTCTTAGAATATCAGCTCCACTTTTGGTTGAGTTGTGAACTGATCCAACCATTTTGGAGAAATTAGGAACTATGCCCAAAGGGCTATGAAATTGTGTATACCCTTTGATCCAGCAATACCATTACTAGGTCTGCATCCCAAAGAGATTTTTTTAAATGGGAATAGTACCAATATCTACAAAAATATTTATAACAGTTCTTTTTGTGGTGATGATGAAGTGGAAGTTGAGGTCATGTCCATCAATTGGGGAATAGTTGAAAAAGTTGTGGTATGTGAATGTAATGGAATATTTTTGTGTTATAAGAATTGACAAGCCGATTTCAGAAAACCCTAGAAACACTTGAATAGATGCAAAGTGAAGTGAGCCAAACCAGGAAAATATTGTAAACAGTAAAAGCAACATAGAAGGATGATCAACTGTGATTGACTTGGCTCTTCCCAGCATTACAATGATCCAAGACAATTCCAAAGGTCTCATGAAGAAAATTGTTATCTACATCCAGAAAAAGAACTGATGATGTCAGAATATAGATCAAAGCATGCTAGTTTTCATCTTTTTCATGTTTTTTGGTTTGACTGGTATGTAAATGTTTTACATGATTGCACATATATAACCTATATAAATAACTTATTGTCTCATGAAGGCGAGAGGTGAGGGAGAGAAGTAGAAAATTTGGAATTCAAATTTTTTTTTGGTAAATTTATTACTTATTTTAAAGTTAAATACAAAATAATAAAGAAAAAAAAGAATATTCCCATGTAGCAGAATATGAGAGATGATTCAATCTAAAAGAATACATTTTCATTTCAAGAAAACCTATATAATAAATGTTGCACATTGTTTTCAAAGCTAACCAGCTTTTCTTTGCTTCCTTGTAGATTTTCTTTTGGTCTCTCCTGTACACTTTTTACTTTATTTTTCCCTCTGTCCCATAGACCCTAAAGAAGTCTACAATTAGTGTGTGTGTGTGTGTGTGTGTGTGTGTGTGTGTGTGTGTGTGTCTGTGTGTGTGTGTAATGGCAAGCAAAGTGGGATTTTTTGTTGTCTTTTGTTTTGGAGGCTTCTCAGCATTAAGGCAATCAAGTGCCTTTGATTCTGTCTTGCCTTGGTTTGTAGGAAGGCCTATACACTGTTGCTAATTAGGTCAGGAGAGGTGTGAAGCCCTCGGTATATATACTCTGAGGTTACCATTTTGCTTTGCGGCTCAGTCATTGGAAGAGTGTTGCATGGAGACTCTGGGTAGCCTTTAAGGAGCACCCCCCCCACCGGCTTTGAAAACCCAGATGTTGGTGCTTCTCTCTCCAGTAACTATGTATGTACAGCTTTGCTCAGACAGTGAGAAACCTGTCTGACGACTTGTGTTATTTGCTCCATTTATGTTCTCTCTGTTTGTAATTTCTGTTTGTATTTGCCCTGAAGTTCAGAGTGCTGACTTTTCCCCCTGAACTGAGTGAATGTTTAATGCATGTTTAATCAAAGTGAGATTGCAAACCCCTTAAAGTTGCTTTCCTTAGAAAAGAAGATGAAAGAACCTGTGCTAGCAGCCCTCCTGTGCATTGTTGTTATTGGCCTCACACAGCCACAGTAGCTACAAGTAAAATTGTTGTTAGAGTGTTGTGTATATTTCCCTTTTGAACCCATTCTCAATAAGCATAATGTGCCAGCACTACCTGACCTCCCACTTACCTCTTCTGTATCAGTTCTTACTTTCATGCTTCATTTGTATGAGACAATTATGCCTTTTTATCTCTCCCTACACAGCTTTATTTTTTTATTTTTTGGAATCATCCCATCATGCACAGGTCAGCCCGAGCCTTTCTTTTAAACTACCTAAATAATGATGACAGTTATAAGAGTGCTGATAACATTTCCACATATAAGAAGTAAACAATTTGACATTATTGAGTCCTTTACAGTTACTCTTTAATGTTTACCTTATATTTCTCCTAGAACTTATATGTAAAAATTTCCCCCAAATTTGCTTGTTTTTATCACAAATCTGAAAGTCTTTCAGTTTGTTAAATGTAGATTTTTTTTTCATTCAGGATTATACTTAACTTTGCTGGCTGAGTTAACATTGGTTGTAACCCCAGCTCATTAGCTCTACAGAATATAGTTTTCTAGGATCCTATAGTCCTTCAGCATAGTAGCTGCTAGGTCTTGGGTAATCTTTATTGTAGCTCCACAATATTTAAATTGTTTTTTTTTTATTTTCTTATTGCTTCTAATATTTACTTCTTAGCCTGGGAGCTTTGAAATTTGGCTACAATATTCCTGTAATTTTTTCTCCTGGGATCTCTTTCAGGTGATGAGCATGGATTTTTATCTGTATTTAATAGAAGAAAAAATTGAGGTCCAAAGAATGAAGGGAATTGCCCAAAATCACATAGCCAGTAAAAGGCACAATATGAACCCAGTTCTTTCCTATCTTCATAATAATTATCTATGGTTAGGATTTTTCTCCTTTGCTTACTCATTTGTTTTTCTCTTTCATCTTATTTTGTTTTTAGCAGCAATTAATATAATTACATCTTATTCTCTACCCCTAAGCCACAGCTAGGTTTGTAGTCATACTGTTTCACAAATGTTCTTGCTCCCTGCAGTCTCTCTGGTGTCTGTATACTACAGCTGTCCTCTCTGCCCTGGAGTTGAAATCAGGAACTCTACTCTCCTGTGATTGCTCACAGATAGCAAGGTCCCCACCCCTTTGCTATTGAACTTACCAGGCATGTATTATCTTCTCCCCTGAAGACACAGCCCAGGACACATCTTTTCATCACAGCTGTGCTTGGCATCCCTTGACAATGGAAGGTCCTTCAGTCTTCTACTGAAGCCTTCCAACTTCCACACTCTCCAAGAAAGTGGAAGTTCCTGAGGCTGAGGCTGCTTCCCAATCCAACTGCCTCCAGGGCTTGTTGTTTGTAGATTCCTCAGAGCTGGCTTGGAGGTGTTTGCATTTCACTCAAGCTTGAACTTCTCTCCCTGGAGGTGGGGTATTTCCTTGGGTCTTCTTGAATTTTCTTAGGAGAACAACTGCTTTACCCAGACTTTTCTTTATTCCTGCTACTCTGCTTTCCCTTGTTCCAATCCATGAGCTTCAGATTTAAATGGGTTTAATGGTTTTTGTGGAGGAAATTTGGAGAGCCAAAAGTTTTCTGACTTACTCTGCCATTTTCCCAGTATGCTCTTGGAAAAGAAATTTTTAAATGAATGTTAAAATTTGTCATTACATGTAATTAGAAAAATAAAATAAAATACTATTTTAAAAAAAAGAACATCAGCTCCTTGAAAAAAGGGAATATTTCACATTTTTGTTTGTTTCTCCAGGACTTTGCAGAGTGCTTTGCCCACTGTAAATGCATAATGAATGCTTTATTTATTCATTTTCTTGAACATTCCTTTCTGTTGTCACATAAGCACTCTACTGGAGGTCATGCAGTTATTATTTCAGTCACATCATTTTTTCTGTGTTGGTGAAAAAGTGCCATACCATAAACTAATTTCTGAAGAGATTAGACTTCACACCCTTGATTTCAACCTTTCTTCAAAAATCAATACCTGGTGCTATGAGGATGACATTACAGTATTTGGATTGGATTCCATAATTTTTAATCAAAAGTTTCACCCTTGTGCATATTATACAGGTCTTTAATAAAACACATTAACTGTTGCTTCTATGTAAATGAGAGGGTGGATCGTGCTTTAAAAGAGCTGGATGAAACCCTATCAATTAGTAAACTATGTTCTCAAATATTTTTACCTACAGAGATGCTTGCCCTGCCAATTGCAATCTCTTTATTTATTGTCCTTTCTTATGGGACACATTGTTAAAAAGCATCTTCAGATTGCCAGAAATGCTAAACTTGAATATGCTTAAGTTCTTCAGGAAGAAAGAAAGAAATAAATACACACATGCGCGTGCACACACACACACGCACACATATATATACACATATATACATATGTATGTGTGTATATATGTGTGTATAGTTAATTTGATAACAAAACTTGCAGAACTTCACACATTAAACCTCTGGAATAAAGTTTAAAGATCACATTAAGGAAATGTACAAAAAGTAGTAACTTTAGAAGTCAAACAAATAGAACCTGCAGTGTTGGACTAATTCTATTTTAAAAGGGAAGTCTTCACTCTAGTCTGAATCAATATATTCTAATGAGATTAACTAGAGATCTTCTATCCAACAACATGATGTAATGGAATTAGCTACCATGAAACACCCTACCAGAACAGACTTGATTTTGGGCAACTTCTTTTAAAAACATTGTCTCCAAACACCAAATTCTCTGACAGCCTTTCCCATTTAATGTCCAAAATGAAGAAAGTGAAGGAGCAGCCTCACTTGGTAGGCAGCTTTTATTGTTTGAGCTGAGTAAAACTCAGTATGTGCTGTACTGTGAAGCAGCTAGCCACTTGGCAACTGCCCATCAGCTGATAATGATTAAACTTGTTATGTTCTAGGCTGCCCCTTTATTTATTCATTCCAGTCAAGTGGACCTACCATGGAGAAATTATTCTCCAGGAGGATTTTAGGATATCTAAGCTGAAGAATTATCCCAAAGTGATACTACTTACTTTCCAGTTTGGACTATGCTGTACTTTTGTTCTTGTTCAGGAGTTTCAGTTCTGACTCTTCATGATCCCATTTGATGTTTTCTTGGCAAAGATACCCCAGTGGGTTGCCTTTTCCTTCTCCAGCTCATTTGAGAGATGAGGAAACTGAGGCAAACAGAATTACACAGCTAGCAAGTGTCCGAAGCTGGATTTAAACTCAGGTCTTCCTGATTCCAGGCCCAGCGATCTATCCAGTGCATCATCTAGCTGGTCCAACACAAAAGGAGAAGATCAAAAGCAATATGTGGACTAACTTCATAGACTCATGGTTAAGGTAAGTGGTTCTAGACCTAGAAAGTGAGGATTGTAAATTTCTCCTTAATTGCTTATACCTTCTTTTATGAATGCAGCATAGTGAATTGTCATGGTCATTGATGGCTTAGAATGAATGTAAATTGTAATAGTTTTTCTTCTGTCCAGAAACTTGAAGGGTTTCTACCTCCCAGAACAGTATTGTTTTGTTGGAAAATTAGGCCATCTTTTGTCTCAGTTCTTACTTAGCTTTCAGCCATTGAATGGGTATTACCTCAGACAAACTAAGGCTAGGGAAAGACCTTGATTCAGAAAGGTCATCTCCAGTCAACTTGATTTTTGTCTTGCCAGGGGACTTCAATGACTCCAGAGAAAACAGTAAGGCTGATGACTTTGCATAGCTCTGCCTCACTTAAATCCAATTCACGCACAAGTCAAGATATTATTCTCATGATGTCATTGGTTCTCTTTGAGAACAAAGGACCAAAAAAAACCCAAAAAAACCCAGCAGCAGGATCAATAACAACAATAAGCCCCAGCTTCCTAAGTACTTATGTGACATCAGAAAAGTCACTCCACTCTTTAGTGAACTTGGGCAATTCTTTAGCACTAACTCACTGAAGAGTTATCAATGTATATTACAGTGAAAAAAAAAAGATGAGGAAACTAAAGGCCTCATCCATAGACATTCATTACTAAAGATCAGAGGTGAGGTTCAAAATCAGTTCCCTCTTGTCACCAAATCTCTCACATTTTCTACTGCATCATTCTGCTATGCCTCAAATATTAGATGTTTCTTGAGCCTCACAATATTGACATTATAGAAGGAAAACATAGCAGAAAAAAACTGAAATGACCTCAAATCACTGATTTTAATTCTTTGTAGGAAAAACAAATGATATAAAAATCTCTATGACATTTCCCAAAACATTACATGCCTATTCTACAATATGAAATCAGAATAGAATTGATGAAGCTTAGAGGACAACATTAGTATAACCTTTATCTGATACCTGAAAGATGAGAGTTCTTTGTTTTATAAAAGTCTGTGTCAATTCAGTCAAAGAAGCATGAGCATGAAGTATGTGATCATTCCCTTTTCAATGCCTATATGTATAAATGAAAGAGGAAGGGGAATGCATTTCTCTGACTAAAGACATAGTAAGAAAAAGTTGCGAAAAATTCAGTCTTGATGAATGAGAATGTTTTATTTTAACCCAGTGTCACTAATATAGTTTCATGATCATAGATTTAGAGCTATTTCCCTGTACCCCATGGCCTTGTCATTTGTTTCAAATTATGCTATTGCTATCTAGCATCACAATGTCTTGAAGTTTGAAACATCCTCAGATACCACCTTATCCTATTCATACCTATAATTCTTCCTCTTAAATTCCTTCAGTTATTTGAAGACTATTATTTTTTTCCTTCCATCCTCTGCCCAAGCTAATTGTATTTATAATTATCAATTGATTTTAATATGACCAATTCTTCAGTCATTCAGAATCTTCATTTTCTAATTTTAGGTCTTCATTTTGTCAGTATACTTAATGAAATGTGGCATCCTGTCCTCAAGTCCTGAACTCTATCCACAATAACACACTACCACAGGAACAACTAAGTTTGAATCTTGCCTCAATCATACAATTTTGTGTGACCATGGACAACTAAATTTACTTTCCTGGATCTAAGTTAACTCATTGGTAAAATGAAGGGGTCATACTTTCTTATCCCAAAGTCTTTTTCCCCTGGAAATCTATGATTTTCCTCTCCTGTAGTCTTTGTTCTTTCAGGTTTGATGAAGGGATGATTCTAAAACAAGGCTTTTTGTTTTTAATCACAATGCTTCTCTTTGTGGTCCTCCTTCTGAACTACCTATAGTCTCAATGATTAGCTATCATTTTTACAATACCCTTTGAATGTCCAACCCTTAACATTTACCTTAATCAGTGAAGATCAGAGGCATTTTAATTGACATAGTATATAAAACACTCTGAAGTCAATCCTGAATATAGTTATATCTCCAGAAATTTATTCAAGTGTTTATATAAAGTACTCTGATTTTGCATCTGTATGTGTGTGACAGAGAATTCATTTATATTTTTGTGTACTTCTTTTAAAAAAAAATAGAAGTGTCATTGATCTCATTTGACTTCAAAACTCGAGAGTTATGTTCTTAAGGTTGAGTAAGGCAAGTATTATCTCCTTTTTACACTGCAGAGGAATAGAAAAGTGAAGTTATATGATTTAAGGAATGTCACATAGCATAATTATCTCAACCAGAACTGAAATGATGCCCTGTAGAAAACAGAATCTTATGATCTCAGAAGTAGAAAGGAACTTTTTAAATCATCTACCACAATGGTGACCTAAAATATCTTTTCCAAAATGTCTCTCAAATGATTAATCAATCCTCTGCTTGATGAGAAAAAGAACTACTCAAAGCTAAAATAAATTAATAATCAGTCACTTAGGCAACAAACATTTATTAAGAGCCTTCTCTGTACCTGGCATTGCACTAAGTGCTGAAGATACAAATGTGGAAAAGAAAGACAGTCAAAGGAACATATAATCTAATGCTGGAAAACAGCACCCTCAAGAATCATCAGTCATAGATTAAACCTAGAAGGAATTTTAGAGGTCAAGCCTGAATGCCTCATTTTATAAACAAGGAAAATTAGGCTCAGAGAAAAAAAGTGATTTGCTCACAGATAGCTAGTGAGTGTCTAAGGTAAGTTTTCTGGAAGTTATATGGTTAAATTACCTTCAGTTACCTGGTTGGTTCTTGTTCTTTATTATTGAAGTTGACTAAAATGACATCACTATGTTGGGGTCATGGTACAGTGTGTCTAAGCAGGATAATACTACTTTGGGGAGGCTCTAGGACAGTTCTGCACAAATAGTCCAAATAAATCTTTGGAGTGAAGGTAGCCCTAAATTCGTGTATCTCACATTTCTCTTGAGCTACTGAAATTCTGCTTTGCTCATAGAGTACAACATCTTCTTTGATGTGGGCATGCCATGCTCAACAGCCCTATGCCAGTGTCTCCCATGTCTCATAATCAATTCCAAAGTTCTCCAGAGGGACCTTGAGGGTTTGGGGTTTAAAATTGCATGTTGCTACAATAGAAGAGACTAAGGTAAATTTCTGAGTCAATGGCACTTTATTATAAGGTCTTTGGTCCCCTCTAATGAAGTAGACCTCAGATCTGCCTCAAGATCTGAGATGTTCCTGTCTTCCAGGAACTTGTATTTATAGAGTTTGATGCCTAGACATTCTAAAGCAAATATAGAAAATACACAATAATTCCATTGGTTGACATATGACATAGAAGCTAAAATAAGCCAAAATAATATGCCAGCAGGGTCATGGGTTGGGTGAAGCAAGGACTATCTCCACTGACTAGGAGATCATAAGATGGTCACTTACTCATCTTGGGCAAGAAAGAAAGATGAGAGGTGCAAAAATAAATTGGGGTATTTTCCATATAATTGAGTCATCTCTGCTACATTTGGCTTGATCACTATGGCAAGGAAAAACCAAGTGCCTCTAGTTCTTCCTAAGATTAAACAGGCGAACCTACAATCTGCCACTCATAGCTCTGGGGCCCAATATACCGAATTCATAATGACTACTCCTAGAGAATCATATCAAATTGGTTGATACTGATTGGAAGAGAGGAGGAGTCCAAATGAATTCAAGAGTCTCTTTGTATTTCTTCTTCTGACCTCCATATGAGTGTCTGCCTTGTGTGAGTTCTTGGCAAAAGAATCTTTTAGGTAAATGTATTTTTGGCTAGCCCAACAGAGTTGCACTCTCTGCAGTAGCTCCACAGTTCAACTGGAGATAGAACCTCATTGTCTGATACCTTATCCTATCAGATGATCTTCAGAATCTTCCTAAGACAATTCAAATTGATGTGACTCTGGAGGGTGCTGGTAAACTGTTCAGGTTGTTCATACAGCAATGAGTTCAGAATATGGCTCTTCTCGACCTTCAGTTTTTTAGGCAGTCCAATATCTCTCCTCCCACGTTTTCCTTCCAAGACTCAAGCACTGGGCTGGCTCTGGTAATATGTGCATCAACCTCATCATCAAATTGTACATCCTTGGATTGTATGTTGCCAAGGTAAGTGAATTCATCCACAGTATGCAAAATTTATCCATTTGCTGTAACTGTTCCATGTTTGGATGGTGTGGTTATGGCTAGTGAAGAACTTTCATTTTCTTGGTGTTGTTAGGCCAAAACTGGAACAGGCAGCAAATAACCAATTTATAATTTGTTATATCTCTGCCTCAGAGACTGCATTGAGGATACAACCATCTGTGAACATCACACACACCCCAACTCTCCCTCTACTTTAGTCTTGACTTATAGCTTTTTCAAGTTAAATAATTGAATTCCAGTTTACTAGTTGACCTTGATGTCACTTTTGTCTTCTTCGAAGACATCTGACAACATCACATAAAATATCATACTAAAAAGCATGGAAGCAAGCACGCAGCTCTGTTTTACTCCATTGTTGAATGGTAAAGCATTAGAATATTGTCCATTATCCGGGACCCAGTCAAGCATGCCATCATGAAACTCACATACAGTGCTGACGAACTTCTCCATGCAAACACACTACCATAATTTCCCCCAAGCCCTTATGACTTACAGTATCATAGTCCTTAGTTAAATCAACAAACTTTGTATGCAGACCTCTGTTCTGCTCCAGGCAATTTTGTTGAAGTTGTGAGGCATCAAACATCATATTGACTCTTCCTTGGCCCTTTCTGAAGCAACACTGGCTCTCAGGTAAATGACCATCTTCCAGGTGAAGGATTAGGCTATTAAGGAAGACTCTGGCAAGAATCTGGCTAGCAACAACTAAAAAGGGATCTCCCTGGTGTTTGTCAAAGAACAACCTATTTCCATTTCTTTTATAAAATGGACATCCTTGAACTCCTGGAGAATGAGCTCCTCTCATTGTAAAACCCCAGAAAATTTCCATCACCTCTGTATAAGCAGTGGACTCCTCACGTAGTAAGTCTCAACTGGAATAGAGTCAGCACCAGGCTCTTTGCCACATGAGAGGAACTTACTGTCATTCAAAACATCTTCTTCAGTTGGAAGTTTGTCTAGAGAGGGATTGACTTAAATCTGAAGTGTATAATCAAAAGCTTCCATATGGACTGATCACAGTCTATTGCTAACACTATGGACATGTTCAGTCCATCTCTCCAGGATCATGTCCTTGTGACTAATCAATATGTTTAGTAGTTGATATGCACTATAGGTCTTTGGCCCATAAATAGCCTTCATGACATCATAAAAGCCTTTTGGATTGTTACTATCAGCACAGAACTGAATTTCACCTGGCTTCTTACTGAGCTGAGCATCCTACATCTCACTACGCTTCACTTGTACATTATCTTTGATGAGTTAGATGTTGCTTTCTTAGAGATGGACAAACTATGCTGCTGATAAACCCTATGGCATTCTCAATTTTCATTTATCAGCTTCTGAATTTCCCATCATTTTCATCAAACCAATTGTGATATTTGCAAGTATTCTGCCCCAGATGAATAAATGCAGTGCTGTACAATGAGTCTGTGAAAGCTGTCCACTCCTTTTCTGCTCCACTGTCACCAAGCATGTGTTAGCTCATTTTTCCTTCAAGTTAGCAATGAATTATTCACACCTAGAGAAGAACTGTAATATGTTGACATTAAGTCTTCTGTTGGTTTTCTTACTTTTCTTACTTTCTTACCTTGGGGCTGCCACTTTTCATAAATTTAAATATTTATCTCAGAGAAGATGTCTCCTGATTGGTACTGTACTTTTTGTGCCACACATCTCCTTTGTCACTCACATGGTGTCTCTCTTCTCCTTACAATGACACAGATTATTAAATGCCAATGTTTGCTACTAGGGTTCACCCCCAAAGGTTTATTGTGTTTAGGTAAGTGGAAGAAAGTATTGGTGATGAGACATTCATCACATTCTTCAGTAGTAAGTGACCATTGCTATTGCTGTTTCAAACTCCATTTCTCTCAAGTACATATTAACCTACCAGGTAGTCTGTGCCTACTCTTACATACAAGTAATCCAAAATGATCAGTTGTTCTTTTGGTACATTGATGCTGAGGGTCTTCAGGTCTTCATAATTTTTTTTTTCTTTACATCAGGATTTGTCATGGTGGAAGCATATGCATTGATGCAAAGAGAAATCACATTGTTAGAAGTCTGTCATTCACTTCTTTTGTGAAGCATACAAGCTTTTTGACTAGATTAGTTTTGATTGCAAAATGTCATCTTCATAATGGTCACTATCGCTGTAGTCATTGCAGAAAAAAACAAAGAAACAAAAATGTATCCACCTCCTAATTTGTTAAGCTGGCCTTCATTTGCTATTTTTGTTTCACTAAGGGCTGCTATTCAGATGTAATACCTGCTGAGTTTTCTCATCGAAAAAATATAATAAACAAACAAAAACAGCTGTTTGCTGTCTTTCAGGTCTACTTAATTTTGTGTAAGTACTAAGTGTTCACACATTCCATGCACTGATGGTGAGTGGAATTGTTGTCACAAATTTTTTTTTTTACATTTTTTGTGTGTTTTTACCACAGGATGGAATCCTCACCTTCTGCATCAAGCAGGCAAAGGTTGGATGAAGCCCACAATTTTGGGAGACCTTTTCTAGCCCCTTACTCATGCCAGGAGGTGAGCAGTGTGGTCCTTACAAAAAGACTGCTCAGATACCGAGGAGGCTGTAGAATCCCACTGCTTCTTCAGTTCAGTGAGAAAATGACTCTTTGACCTGGGACATTTGTTTGCAGGGTTATGAATAGAGCCCCTAGTGTATCCACACCTGTTGTTTCATCACCAGCTTGTCAATATGGGACTTTACGGTACATAAAAAATGGTAAAATCATATGGATGTTTTCTTTTGACACATGAATAAATTGGATTTAGGTGAGGCAGAGTTGCATGAGTTGTCATCTTGGTCTCTCTCTCTTCCAGTCCAGTGGCAAGATAAATGACAAGATGACTATTGTTGGCTTTGGATGCAGTGGATGACCTTGGCATCTTTGATGTCAAACTAAACCCCACAACACTGGCTCCATCTACCTTCATGGTCCTTGGAACATATTGTTCTTATCCGCCCATTCTGCCCAGCAGTTTTCTGGTTTAGCCCATCTGTCAAAATCGTTTACCAGGCTGTGTCAATCCACATGCTAGTTTCTTGGAGTAATGGGAGAGAGTTGGTTGGTTGGTTGTAGTCCTTTGTTCTCGAAGAGGAACAAAGTCACATCACTATGCTAGTCAGGTGGACACCAAAGGTGGAAAGGATCTTTGAAAAGGGCTCAGTAGCTCTCATGATGGAGGTACTAGTTTTATCTGAGCATGCTACACCTCAACCTCATATACCTGGCAAGTCCATAAAGGAATAATAATAGAGAAATATTTTTGATGAGAAGGAAATGATTCCAATGAAGCAAGATTTACAGTTAGAATAAACTTTGAAAGCATTAAAACTTATAAATATGTTCTATTTGTCATCATCAGTACCACCGCCATCACCACAATTATCATCATCATTTTCTACTTTGTAGAACTCTCTATTCTGCAAAGTCATTAATATATGCTTGTCTCATTTGGTTGTTACTATTATTATTCTACTAAGTTTGGAGAAGTTACTGTCAAGTGGTTGAGTTGGTACTATGAGAGTTCCTACTGTGACCACTAGATTGCATTCTGACATTGGACATTTCCAAGAGCTGTAAATAACCATTTTCACCCTTTATCCCTCTGAGCTTGAGCCCAATTTTCTCTGGACTCTGTATAACAGATAATAGATGAAAGAGATATAAGAAATAAAATTCATGCAGGCTTTTGAGTTTTGGAAAGTGCTTTAAAAATTTCATTTTATTCTTACAACCCTGGAAGATAGGTGCTAATATCATCCTCATTTTACAAATGAGGTAATCAAGGCAAAAGTTAAGGGATTTAACTTAGGTCATAGACCTGGAAACTGTCTGAAGCCGTATTTGAACTTAGGTCTTCCAGACTTAAGGCCTATCGATATCTCTCTCTTTATCTTTATCTCTATCTCTATCTTCTCTATATCTATATCTATAGATAGATACATGCATACATTGTATCTATATACATATTCATATGCACATAATATGAAAGGAAGGCTGAAACATTTATTAAATATCTATTATGGATTGGGCCCTGTATTAAGTGCTTTACAAATATGTCATGTGAACCTTACTACAGCCTTGTGAAGTAGGTGCTATTAAAACCTTCATGTTAAAGTTGAAGAAACTGAGGCATTCAAATGGCTGTACCAGATTCACACAGTTTGGAAGTGCCTGAGGATGGTTAAACTAAAGTTCTGACTCTAGGACCAACCATCTGTCCTCTATTTCACTTAGCAGATACGTACTTGCTTGCAGTTTTCTCCCCCATTAGAATATAAATTAACTGAGTTTACAGATGGCTTAATTGTTTGCATTTTTATCCCCACTGCCTAGCACTTTGTCAATATCTAATAAGTATGTATGTATTGATTGATTGATTCCCTTTTTTATCCCAAGGTTATACTCATTCATCTACAGTATTACCTTTCAGTATACTGTATGTATCAACCATTCCAATACTTTCTAGAAGCTATAAAAGAACCTGTAAAACTGCTATCCATCTCTTCCCTACACTATCGCTCTAGTATTGGGAAGATAGTGGGAAAAAATTTAACCTTTTAGAGAAGCAAACAGGGTCCAGACCCAGGGCACTTTGGGTAATCAAGGAGCATTGATAGGTGCTTTGTGACATGCCCTCAAATATTCGATTGCCTCTTATTTAAAGAAACCCTCCGATAGCATTGACAATATGTTGAGCAATCTAGAAGCAGCAGAGTTTAATCTAATGAGCAAGAAAAATTACTTTAAAATTAGTTAAAATATAAATCTAGGAGAGATGAGTTTCCTTCCTCTCCTCCCATCATTGTTTTCCCCACACTCCCACAGTAACCTCTAGGACAGTCTCCCAGCTTGACTAAGAATCTCCTTTGTGATACTTACACTAGGCCAAGAAATTCCAAGTTATCCATCCAGCCACCATCTCCTGACACAGCAGACTTGGGTTATAATAGAAATATCCTAAGTACTAGTCTAGTGTTTGTGTATGAAAACCAAGCTCCCACTTTACCCATGAAAGTAACTAATACCCCTATTCTTGTGAGCTGGCCCCACCCTGGAAGGTGTTAGCTCAATGTTGAGTTATATTGATACTCTATCTTTCAGCAACAAAAGATGCCTACTGAGTCCATCGCATCACTCAGTAACAGCAAACACAAATGCTTACAACTGATTCTCTTTATTACATAAGGCGTAAATTGCCTGTACCAATGCTGGGATCCCTGCATCAAAGCCCTGGAGCTCAGGACAAGATTTATTTAATCAGGATGCTCATTAACAAGACTGAACTAAAATGTACTTTGAGGCTTCTCTCATCTTAAGGAGGGAATGATGCTAAAATGCTGATGGAAGCCAAACAAATATGAAATAACCTGAAAGGACATCCAGCCTCCTCTTCCGACAATTTACAATTTATTACCCATGAAAGTGTCTAGCAATTGATACAATCCTTAGAAATGAAGTTGCTGACAAAATATAAAATGCAGAGAGCTTTCCAAGAAAGTTTTCATAATAATCCTGACTATTCATTTTGCACATTTGCCTCCTCAATGGCATATGTTCTCACCAACAAGGTTTTTTGTTGTTGTTGTCTTTCTGCATGGCAGACAGTTTTCATAACTCTAAAGGGGATTCATTACATTGAAAAACTACAACTCATGACAGGGATTGTTCTTGTCTAAGAGATAACGCAAACAAATATAGAACAAACACTCATCTTGCTAAAAACTGGAAAAAAAAAAGCAGAATGACAGGGATTGCACATCAGTGATATCAGAAGAAATTTGCAATGATTGTTCCTGTCATAACCCTAAGGCCGTTGACAAATGTTAAATAATCACTCAAGAATCAGTGTTGCAGATATATTTCCAATTATGATTTGGTAGCCTCTTGACTACTGCAGGCTGGAGAATATTATGACCAAATTAAAACAAGAAAACTGGAAGGGAGAATATCTATTAGAGTAAATGAATTTCTGTTTAATTATAGAATCCTTTTGCTTAGGTTTTTTCTCTACTCATGTGAATTTTGAGCAACTAACTTTTGAGTGAATTTATTGGTCAGTCCTATCCTACTCTTTGGGACCCTATGTGAGTTTCTCTTGTCAAAGATACAGGAGTGATTTGTCATTTCCTTCTCCAGGTCATTGAGCTCATTAATATGAGTCCCCTTCATCCTAAATATAGTGCTGTTTCCACTATACCACCTAGCAGCTATGTGGCATCGCAGATAGAGCACTGGGCCCATAGTCAGTAAACCGAACTTCAAATCTAGCTTCAAACACTTACTTGCTATGTGATCTGGACAAATCATTTAATATAGTTTCCTTTTTGTTAAAAGGAAACATTCTAGCTTCTAGGAGTCAATCCTATTGTCTTTTTGAAAACATTTTCCCTCCTCTTTCTACAGGCTACTTGCTGCAATTCCTGAACTTGAATTTGTTAGAAACATGGCCCTGGGACTAACATTGTCCAGTAACTCTCTTTCAGTGAAGGAGAGAACTTTCAAGTATCCTTGATTTAAAAAAAAAAACTGAGAAATTGAAAAATATACTTAAGACTCAAGGGAAAAAAAATTAAAAATGAAAATACAAGTTAATCAAAAAGTGACTTAATAATGGTGAACTACTTGCATTCTAATGCATTGATGGGATATTAAAAGTAATCTGTTAATTTTGCTGTAACAAAGAGTGATAAAGTCGAGATAGAAGAAATAAAAAGTGTTGTTATGTTTTGAACCTGCTGTAAGGTAAAGAAAAAAGGAGGGATATGTTATAGCAAAATGGGAGGCAAGAGGATGGAACTTGTTAACACTCCCCCCTTGATTCAAGGAGGGATTACTTTTAAGTAGATCACAGCAAAAAATAAAATAAATTTAAAAAATAGAAATATATAGTAAAAGTATAATAATAGGAGAGCTCAATTTAGTGTGATAGATTCTAAATAAATCTAATAAAAATAAAGAAAAATAAGTTGAGGATAAAAAGCAGTATTTTAGATAAAAATAAATGACAGAAATCAGGCAATTATTGAATGAAAACAGAAAGGAGAATAAATGTTCCCAGTGGCATCTGGTACCCTTTCAAAAAGTGATAATATTTTAAGGTACAAAATACCACATAACAGAAATATTATACATTTTTTTTTTACTGATGAAATTGCAATGAGTCTTTTTAAAGGCCCAATGGGGTGGAGGGAGTATTAAAAATCAACACGGAGTTTAATTAGTTTAGCTATAAACAATTGGTGGGTGATAGAACAAATCATAGAAATGATCAGCAATTGCATTAAAGATAAACATAACATATCATCTTTAAAGGAAGCAGTTCATGAAGTCCTGCAGGAGAAAGTTACATAGAAACATTTTTATTAGCCTGAAAAGAAAAAAAAAATACAAAACAATCAATTTGGAAAATAACTACAAAAGCCCCCCAAATATAAAAATACTAAAAACTATGGTTTAAAAATTAATCATCAAAATAGAAATCTTTAAGGTAAACATAAATTAAAAAACTGAAAACAATAAAAATTGATTTAATAAATAAGTCTATGATCTTTGGGAAGAAAATGTAAATAAATAAAGCATTAGCTAATTTGATTAAGAATAAGAGGAAAGCTAAATTTTCAATATCACAACCAAAAAGAAGAAAGCTTCACAAATATGAAACAGATCATTGGCAATTATATTGCATGTAGAGATAGATATTATACAAAGTTATGTAATAAGAAATTGAGAATGTTGACAAGCAAGTTGCAGAAAAAGACATTGAACAAGTCATAAAGAATTTCCCAAAGGGGAGGGAAAGGAAATTTCTAGACCAGTTTTATTCATAAGTGAATTCTACAGCAAAAGGATCTACAGGGATCTTACCAAATTCCTTCTGTGATATAGATATGATAGTGATACATAAAGCAGGAGACACAAAGTAGAAAAAAGAAAACTGTACAGTGATACTCCTAATTAACTTGAACATTAATATTAAAAAAAATATCAAAGAAACCAAAACAGGGGTAAGGAACTTGTGGCCATGTGGCCATATGTGGCCCTCTAGGTCTTTATATGTGGCCTTTTGACTGAATCCAAACTTCACAGAACAAATCCCCTTTATAAAAGGATTTGTTCTGTGAAGGTTGGGTTCAGTCAAAGGGTTACACTTGAGAACCTAGAGGGCCACATGTGGGCACAAGGCCACAGGTTACCTACCACTGGGCTAAAACAAAATATTACCATGAGCACATGCTATGAAAAGGTTGAATTTATACTAGGAAAGCAGGGTTGGTTCAATATTTTGAAAACTATTAACCTAAATAAATATATTAATGAAATATTTTTAAAACAAAAAATGATTATATTAAAAGAAGCAGAAAAAAAAAAAAACTTTCGACAAAATCAAACGTGATTCCATTACAAATACAAGAGAATTTGGGGTAAACATTTCATTAAAATGCTAAAAATTATATATCTAAAATCAAGATCTATGATTAAACAAAATGGAGTTAACTACAATTCTTTCCAATAAATTTTGAGGTGAAACAAAGATGTCAATTATTAAAACTTTTATTTCCTAGAAATGTTAGCTATAACAATGAGACATGAAAAAAGATATTCAAGATATAACCATGCCCACACACAGAAAAATAGCACTAATTGCAGATGACACAATGGTACATTTAATCCTAAAGAAACAACCAAAAATAATTAGAATAATAAACTTCAATAAATTTTCAGGATATAAAATAAAAACACAAACCTTTCACATTTCAAAATAATACTAATAAGACCTAGCAGGAGATATTCTATTTAAGATTACTACAGAATATATGACATATGTATGTCTATCTACCAACACACACTTACACACACCCACACACAAACACACCCAGAACTACATAAATAAAACTATAAACTATTGTTTATAGAGGTAATTGTATACTTAAATAACTAGAAAAATACACATGAGTGGGAAGATTGAATATAATAAAAATTCCAATAACACGTAATATGATATATCTCTTGATTTCCATAGCAACCAAATTAATAAAGAATTATTTTATGAAACCAGAAAAATAGCATTAAAGGTTATGCAGAGGTTAAAAAAGTCAATAACTTCAAGGGTTTAAAGAAAGAAAATGGTAATGAAAAAGGGATAGCCATGTCTGATTTCAAATTGAAAACATTGAAAACATTCTAAAAAACTATTTGGTACTAATTTTAATAACAAAGATATCACTGAATGAACGAATTTCTTAAACAACACAGAGAAGCAAATATACCTATTGTTCGGTCATTTCAGTCATGTCTGACTCTTCATGACACCATTTGGGGTTCACTTGGCAAAGATGCTAGAACAGTTTCCTATTTCCTTCTCCAACTCATTTTACAGAAGAGGAAACTGAGGAAAACAGTTTTAAGTGACTTGGCTAGGGTCACTAATTAGTAAGTATCTAAGGAAGGATTTGAACTTAGGTTTTTCTGATTCCAGTTCAGTACTCTATCCACTGCATCACCTAGCCGACTGTAAATATAGTAAGTATTTTGCTATTTGACAAAAACCCTGCCACTAAAATGAAACCACCTTCTCTGAAAAAAAAATCCTGGAAATTTGCATAGTAATATGGAAGAAATTTATTTAGACCAACACTCCACTTCTTATACCAAGATAATTTTATTTGCATTTATTTTATTTTTAATTTTTAAAAATTATTTAATTTATTTAATATTTTTAGTTTTCACCATTGATTTTCACAAGAGTTTGAATTACAAATGTTCTCCCCATTTCTATCCTCCCCCCCACTCCAAGATGGCATTTATTCTGGTTGCCCCATTCCCCAATCAGCCCTCCTTTCTGTCACCCCACTCCCCAATCCCCTTTTCCCTTACTTTCTTGTAGGGCAAGATAAATTTCTATGCTCCATTGCCTGTATATCTTGTTGCCTAGTTGCATGCAAAAACTTTTTTTTGAAAATCTTTTAAAACTTTGACTTCCAAATTCTCTCCCCTCTCCCCTCCCCACCCACCCTGCCTAAGAAGGCAAGTAATTCAACATAGACCACATGTGTATCATTATGTAAAACCCTTCCACAATACTCATGTTGTGAAAGACTAACTATATTTTGCTCCATCCTGTCCTATCCCCCTTGATTCAATTTTCTCCCTTGACCCTGTCCCTTTTGAAAGTGTTGGTTTTTGATTACATCCTCCCCCTATCTGCCCTCCCTTTTATCATCCCCCCTTTTTATCTCCTTCCTCCTTCTTTCCTGTGGGGAAAGATACACAATTGAGTGTGTATGGTATTCCCTCCTCAGGTTAAATTCGATCTGAGCAAGATTCACTCATTCCACCTCACCAGCCCCCTCTTCCCTTCCTACAGAACTGCTTTTTCTTGTCACTTTTATGTGAGATGATTTACCCCATTCTATCTCTCCCTTTCTCCCTCTCTCAATGTATTCCTCTCTCATCCCTTAATTTGATTTTATTTTTTTTAGATATCATCCCTTCATATTCAAATTACCCTGTGCCCTCTGTCTCTATATATCTATATCTATATATCTAGATCTATATATCTATATATTGTATTCACTTCAGCTACCCTAATACTGAGGTCTCATGAATTATACACATCATCTTTCAATTGTAGGAATGTAAACAAAAGAGTTCAACTTTAGTAAGTCCCTTGTGATTTCTCTTTTTTGTTTACCTTTTCATGCTTCTCTTGATTCTTGTGTTTGAAAGTCACATTTTCTATTCAGCTCTGGTCTTTTCACTAGGAAATCTTGAAAGTCCTCTATTTTATTGAAAATCCATATTTTGCCTTGGAGCATGATACTCAGTTTGGCTGGGTAGGTGATTCTTGGTTTTAATTCTAGCTCTGTTGACCCCTGGAATATAATATTCCATGCCCTTCGATGCCTTAATCCCTTAGTGTAGAAGCTGCTAGATCTTGTATAATCCTGATTGTATTTCCACAATACTCAAATTGTTTCTTTGTGGATGATTGCAGTATTTTCTCCTTGATGTGGGAGCTCTGGAATTTGGTGACAATATTCTTAGGATTTTTCTTTTTGGGATCTTTTTCAGGAGGTGATTGGTGGATTCTTTCAATTTCTATTTTGCCCTCTGGCTCTAGAATATCAGGGCAGTTGTCCTTGATAATTTCTTGAAAGATGATATCTAGGTTCTTTTGTTGATCATGGCTTTCGGGTAGTCCAATAATTTTTAAATTATTTCTCCTGGATCTATTTTCCAGGTCAGTGGTTTTTCCAATGAGATATTTCACATGGTCTTCCATTTTTTTCATTCCTTTGGTTCTGTTTTATAATATCTTGATTTCTCATAAAGTCACTAGCTTCTGCTTTCTCCAATATAATTTTTAAGGTAGTATTTTCTTCAGTGGTCTTTTGGATCTCCTTTTCCATTTGGCTAATTCTGCCTTCCAAGGCATTCTACTCCTCATTGGCTTTTTGGAACTCTTGACATTTGAGTTAGTCTATTTTTTAAGATATTATTTTCTTCAGTATTTTTTGGGGGGGTCTCCTTTAGCCAGTCATTAACTTGTTTTTCATTGTTTTCTCTCATCACTCTCATTTCTCTTCCCAAGTTTTCCTCTACCTCTCTAATTTGCTTTTGCAAATTCTTTTTGAGCTCTTCCTTGGCCTGAGACCTCGTTGACTTTCTCTGGCTGCATGTTTTGGTCTTCTTTGTCACCAAAGAAAAATTCCAAAGTCTGAGTCTGAATCTGAGTCTGTCTTCACTACCAGGTCTTGCTCCCAGCCAATTCCTTGACCCTTGAATTTTTCATCAGGTTATGATGGTTTGCAGAGCATGGAGTATTTTATCCCAAGCTTGAGTGACTGCACTGTTGTTTTCAGAGTTATTTGTACACAGCGTGCTCTGCCATGCCAATGCTTCTCCTCCCACAAGAACCACCAACACAGACAGGACTCAGATCTAAGTTGGCTCTGCACTCCCACTCAGATTCACCACTTAATTCCTCCCACCAGGTGGGCCTGGGCCTGGAAGCAGCTGCAGCTGCAGCTCTGTAAGCAGCCTCAGAACTGTATCACCTCCTCTGCCCCCAGGGTGGTGGCTAAACTGTGAACTCTTTTACTTTGTCCCAACAGCTTTTCCCACTAATTTTCTCTGTTGTCTTTTGTGTTTGTGGGTTGAGAAATCTGGCACCCACCATAGCTCACTGATTCAGGGTGCTAGGGCCTGTTCTGACTGGCTCCTGCTCTGGTTGGTCTGGGTGTGGCCCACAGTGGGTTCTGGTCTGCTCTGCCCCACCCCCAGGTTTGTGAGATAGGCCCTACCCTGTGACCATCCAGGCTGCCCTGGGCTGGATCCCTGCTTCCTTCTGCTATTTTGTGGGATCTGCAGTTCTAGATTTTATTCAGAGCCATTTTTGTAGGTGTTTGGAGGGACCTGGGTGGGGTGAGCTCATGCAAGTCCCTGTTTTCCAGCCACCATCTTGGCTCCTACCAAGATAATTTTCAAGTGGATACATGATCTTGATACGAATGGTCACAGCAATAAATACATACATGTATTTCCAATCAAAATGGGTTTGAGTGACATGTTTGTGATGTCAGGGGCTTTTAGACCACGTGGGTTTAAGTCACATTTTTGTGATGATTTTAGGTCACGTGGGTGAGCGGCATGCGTGACTCACCTTTGACCCTGAACAAGATATATAAAACTGGGGTTGGCTTCTTTTCTTCAGAGCTCTGAGCTGTGGCAGTAATGATGTGTGACTCTGAGCCAGCCATTGTCGAGATCCTTGGCTGAACTCAGATGTTGGTAGCTACGAATTGTATTTGGTCTCTTTGTAATTTGATTGTAGTTGCTCTGAAGTTCAGGGTGCTGGCTTTTTCCCCTGAAATAGGTAAATGATATTTGTTTGCTGCATTAAAGTAAGATTGCTAACCCCTTAACATTGCTTTACTTAGTAAAGCAGATCAAAAGGACTTGAGCTTTTGTTGTGTTCCGTGTGCTGGTTGTTGTTGCTTTTACATCCCCACAGCAGCTGCTAGCCAGATTGTTGAAATGATACATAAATAAGTAAATAAAAAAATAGAGAAATGTGGGGAAAGACAAAAGTATTAATAAGATCTACAAATAGGAAAAGTTTAAAGACCAAAGCAGGGACAGAGAGGATCATGGAAGATGAAATTTAATTATATCAATAAAAAGCACAAAAAATCCAGTATTCCTAAGAGTAAAAGGTAAAAAAAAAATAGAGTGAAAAAAACTAAGGATCAACTGGACAACAAGTTTGTCCAGTAAAGTTTCATTTCCAAGACATATATAAAAATAATCCAAAGTTATAAGAATAAGAACAATGCCCATTCAATAACAAAGAATACAAACAGTTCTCAAGACATGAAAATCAGGGTATCTTTAATAGTATGAAAAAAATGCTTCAAATCACTACTATTTAGAGAAATACAGATTAAAGGGCTTCTAAAATCCAACCTCATATCCAATTTCATGGGAAAAATGATAAAATAATAATTTAACAAACACCAGAGATGCTGCAGAAAAACAACCAGTATTATTTTTACCAAAATATTTATAGCAGCTTTTTTGTATGTGGTGACAAAAACTGGAAATTGAAGGACTACCCATCAACTGGGAAATGGCTGAATATATTGTGGTATATAAATAAGATGTGATTGTGCTATAAGATTATCCTTTAATTAATGAGGAAATGGATAATTTCAAAGAAACATAGAATGAATTGTATGAAATGTTGTAGTGAAGTAAGCAGGAACAAGAATATAAAATAAATGTTATTAAGAAGAATTTTGAAAACTTTTATAAACCAATGAACAATGAAGAACCACAAGAAGAATTTATGCAATCACAACAATATTAAGACACATTTGGAAGCTATAATATAAGAAATACAATGAATATTTATGATTTCTAAGGATTGATAGTGAAACCTTATTTCCTTCCTGAAAGGTGAGAGAGTGAGAGTGCAGAAATTATCTGTCTCTGTCTCTATCTCCACTTCTACCTCTATCTCTCTCTCTATCAATATCTATATCTACATCTATATCTCTCTATATAAACACATGAACATACATACACATGCTTGCACACATACATACAGTATACCTACATGTTTATGTGTATATACTATGCATATATTTATATATATATATATATATATATATATACACATACATAAATGTTATAGTCACCAATGACTGAAAATTCATAATTGTTAAAGATAATTTTTTTTCTTCTAATTGGTGGGATTTTGCATGACTGGTAGCTGTGTTCATTTTATTACTTATTTTACTTAATTATTTTATTTTGTTTCATGATTCCCTTCACAGAGTGGGAGAAATCTGTAAATATTTATAATGTAAAAAACAAAGAGGGAACTCAACTTTCTTTGTCTAGAGAGTTGGATAAAAACTTTGTAATATCAAAGAAACTGGAACTGCCCAGAAAATTTGCACCTTATGTGGCCAATGAGGGGGTAATTCAGGAACTAGAAGTGTGGAAACATTGCTTTGGATGAGAGTCTGCACAAATAGAATGTGTCTGCTGCTTCAAGGAAGTCAATAACAACTCCCAGGAGAGGAGACAGGCTTCCTCAGTTCCTAGACATAGGCCCAAGTTCTTAGATCTCACATAATCTTAAGAGTATCCTCCTCAAAAAGAGTCAAATGTTTGCCCATTTCTGTAGCCAAAATTCCTTTTGCAGGTCAAGCACAAAAAAGGCTGTATTTACTCTTAGTAGCATGAGCCAATTCATTTATCCCATATACATCTGATTTTTTTTAAATTCCTAAGACAAGGCTCACCATCTTATGAACTCTTCAAGATGATCAGAGAACTCCCTCAATGAACTTTGCATTACACGTATGATCTGATAAAAAGTATCCTATCCAGAAAGGCGTGAGAATGTGAAATGAGTGATATATGAGTAAATTGAAGGAATTAGTCTTTATCCTGGAGAAGGAAATATCTTGGGGAAACATGGACACTATTTTGAAGTATAAGAGTATCATGTATAAGTGGAAATGAAGGTGGTTTGTTTTTACTGGACTGAAACTAGGCAAGTATGAGGATGAATCTAGTCTACCTACATACATAACTCTATATGGAATAAGAAAATGTTCATCAGGCCTCAGTTCAGGGAATGCCATGGAGTTGATTAATACAGCATCATAGACATAGAGCTAGAAGAGGTCAAAAGACCCTTATTTTTCATAAAAGAATACCGGAGGCCAGAGAAATAAAATTACTTTTTCAAAGATCACACTGTTAGGAAGAAGAAGAATGAAGAATTGAACATCCTTCATGATTCAAAATTTTAACGTTCCTTCCACTGTACTCTCTGCTCCTTTTTAGAGAGCTTAGAATTTTAGACATCACTATACTGTACTTTCTATAATACTTCACACAGTCACAACCAAACGGGAGGTATCACTTATTTGAAACACTTGCTCCCATAGTACAAAGGCTATCTCTTGTAAGAGGCATTCTTTTTGTTATTGTGGTTGTTATTGTCCCCCAATTCCATAAAAGCAACAGTTCACCTGAAGTGATCATGGCCTTTTTCTTCTGCTGAAATGTCATTGAAAGGTAATATGGATAATGAACTAATATAAATTTAAAATAAAGGGAAAAAGTGTTTGAATGATATATATATATATATTACACACACACATATATATATATTACATATATAGAGAGAATATATATGTGTGTATATATATGTATATATTGTGTATATATATATATATATATATATATATATATATATAATTTTCTGCTAAATTTCTATAGTAATATAGAAACTCCAGACCTGCACAAAATGTATTCATGAAATCATCATTGCCATTTTACTTGTGACTTTTCTTCCTGCAGGAGGCAGCTACATGGTTCAGAGGATAGAGTACTGGACCTGGAGTCAGGATAAACTGGAGTTCAAATCTGGCCTCAGGCACTTATCAGCTGTGTGACCCTAGACAAGTAACTTAACCCCTTTTGCCTCAGTTTTCTCATCTGCAAAATGGGCTAAAAAAGGAAATGGCAAACCACTCCAGTATCTTTGCAAATAAAAAGCCAAATAAGGTCAGGAAGAGCCATCCTCCTTCCCAACCACTTTTTTTATGAAGTACATAGATTTTATGCCCTTGACTATGCTTATAGATTTTAGATGTTACTCATGTATTGTCAAGGTATAAAGAGAGAAATCTTATATTTCATCTACTCCAATTCAATTCAACACAACAAGTATTATTAAATGAAGTGGTAGCCACATTTACTGGATAGTCCTTGGGTTCTCTGAACTGGAATGCAATTTATCCAGCTTCTAGGTCCTGACCTAATTCCTTTGGGAAGTTTATAATTAGCACCAAAACTCAGCCAATAAATAAGGCATATAAGACACTGCAGAAGCAACTGAAGCATATTGCATTTTGTACATAGTGGGTAGAAAGGACTTACAGCATTCTGTCTCTTTTGACAGCTTATAGAGGTGGTGAAATTTCAGTGGGATCAGAAGCTCTGAGTCCTCTGAGCATGGATATAGGGAGGAAAACAAGGACTGTTCTGACCAAGCTCTCTAGGCATTAGTTTAGTGGAAATTCCACAGCTCCCTGATATGATATGCCTCAGAGGTCCTTTAGGACCACAACACTCTGAAAATAGATGACACAGAGGAGTGGGGACAATCTAGTTTAGCTTCAGAAGTGTATCAGAGGACATGGAAATCAGACACAGGAGGTCAAGTAAGCAAAGATATGTCCATAGTTCATTCATTCATTCATTCACTTATCTAATAATCTATGCAGCTATATATTTATTTATTAGTTCATTCACCTTTTAAAAAATAGTAATAGTAGAAGTAGTAGTCATTGTGGTTATAGTCATAATATTAATCTAAACAAGAGGCATTCTAGAGAATAGAGTGAAAATAATGGGCAGATTTAGAATGGGATTTTGAGAGGCCTGGGTTTAAAGGGATGGGAATAAGTGATCTGGCCAGTGAGGGCTAGAGAGGAAGACTTATATGGCAGACTTTTGTTAAGAATCACGAGGAATGGGAGGGTATATTGGCATAGGCATATATTAATCATTGAGGATTCAAATCTCAGCATGGGGCAGGCTGGTAGTACAGGGTAAACAATAAAGATAGCTCTTCTAATGACATCAAAGTTTGGCTTCAGGTTGGAGTCTTCAGGTAATGGTATGGGGCTGGAAATGGGTGTTGTTGATGTGGTAAAGGTAAGTGGAGGGAGTTGTAGAAAACCAGAAATGATGTTGTAAGCATAATGGATTGGGTGGCTCAAGCAAAGACTCTCACCTCCTTCCTGGACAGATGAAGATAGATTTGCAAAGATGGCAAAAGAGGAAAATACATAAGTATACAGACACATAATATACTATTGGAACTGTTATTTGGTAATTTTGGAAAAAAAAGCAATTTTGGAAAGCAAAATAATGTGATTTCCTGAAATTTGGTGGAGAATTAGTTCTGGAGTACATTAATTTCATTAAAGTACTCTTTTTAAAAAATTTCCCTTTCTGTGGGAAATTTATGACACTCTATGGCTGAAAAGTCATTTACCTTTGCATATCCTTTTGTTCAACAATAACCCAACCAGGAACATATTCCTTAAGAGGCAAAAGAAAGATAAAAATAACCTGTATGTGCAAAAATATCCATAGCAGCACTTTTTTATTGAACAGAGTGGATACGAAAGGATATATATCAACTGAGGAAAATAATTGTATGTAAATATAATGGAACTTTATAAGAAATTGTCAGTGGTCTGCTTTCAGAGAACAGAGGTTTATAGGAAGTAATTCAGATTGAAGCAAATAGAAGCAGGTGAACAATTTAAAACATTGTTATGCCATCATGAAGAAAAAAAGAAATTTGAAAGATTTAAGAACTCTGATGACTCTAATGATGAAACATGATTTCAGAGGACTAATAATGAGGCATGTTACTCAATTCCCAAAAGAAAGATGACTAATCAAAAAATGGAACTAGAGATAACACTTTCAGATATTGCCAAATGTGTGTATTTGGTTTTCTTGACTATGTTTTTTAAAAGGAAATTCCTTTTTTTGGTTTAATTTTTTAAGGGAGATAAGAGACGGAAAAGTGAAAAATAAAATGGTTAATACATATATAGAACAAAATAGATGGAAGTTCAGAGGAAGACACAGACAAGCAGGATAAGATTGAAATGAATCTAATGAATTTATTATGTACTCTAAAAATGCCAGCTTATTGTGGGGGAAGAGCCAAGATGGCGGCTAGAAAGCAGGGACTTGCCTAGGGCTCTCCCCCAGGACCCTCCAAACACCAATAAAAATGACTCTGAACAAATTCTAGAACTGCAGAACCCATGTAATAACAAAGGGAAGCAGGGCTCCAGCACAGGACAGCCTGGATAGTTGCTGGGTAAGGTCTATCATGCACAGAGCTGGGAGTGGATTGGGGCAGAGTCCAGCATGGGCCATGTTTGGACCAAGCAGATGAGGAGCCAGGCAGAATACGCCCTAGCTCCCTGAATAAGTGAGTTGTGGCAGTTACCAGACTTCTCAACACACAAACACCAAAAAGCAAAAGAGAAGGTTAGTGGGAAAAGCTGCTGGGAAAAAGTGGAAGGAATTCATGGTTCTGCCACTGCCCCAGTGGCGGCAGAGGTGGTGCAACTACAAAACTACAGCTGCAGTTGCTTCCTGCCCCAGGCCAACCTGGTGGGAGGAATTAAGTGACCCTTCTGAGCAGAAGTGCAGAGCCAGCTTAGACCTGAGTCTGATCTGGGCTGGCAGTTCTTGTGGGATGAGTAGTGCTGGTGTGGCAGAGCTTGCTGTGTACAAATAACTCTGAAAACAACAGCGCATCCCCTCAAGCTTGGAAGAAAGTACTCTCTACTCTACAAACAGTCATACCCTGACAAAAATCTCAAGGGTCAAGTACTTGGCTGGGAACATGGTCAGGTAGCAAAAACAGACTCAGATTCAGTCTCAGACTTTAGAATCTTTCTTTGGTGACAAAAAAGACCAAAATATACAGCCAAAAGGAGTCAATAAAGTCAAATAGTCTACATCAAAAGCCTCCAAGAAAAATTTGAACTAGTCTCAGGCCATGGAAGAGCTCAAAAAGAATTTGGAAAAGCAAATTAGAGAAGTAGAGGAAAAATCAGGAAGAGAAATGAGAATGAGAAAATCATGAAAAACAATAGACTAAATCAAATGGCAAAAGAAACCCAAAAAGCCAATGAGGAGAAGAATGCCTTGAAAGGCAGAATTAGCCAAATGGAAAAGGAGGTCCAAAAGACCACTGAAGAAAATAGCACCTTAAAAATTATATTGGAGCAAGTGGTAGCTAGTGACTTGATGAGAAATCAAGATATTATAAAACAGAACCAAAGGAATGAAAAAAATGGAAGACAATGTCAAATTTCTCATCAGAAAATGCACTGACCTGGAAAATAGATCCAGGAGAGATAATTTAAAAATTATTGGAATACCTGAAAGCTATGATCAAAAAAAAAGCCTAGATATCACCTTTCAATTAATGATCGAGGAGAACTACCCTGATATTCTAGAGCCAGAGGGTAAAATAGAAGTTGAAAGAATCCACCAATCACCTCCTGAAAAAAAATTCCAAAAAGAAAACTCCTACGAATATTTTTGCCAAATTCCCGAGCTCCCAGATAAAGGAGAAAATACTGCAAGCATCCAGAAGGAAACAATTTGAGTATTGTGGAAACACAATAAGAATAACACAAGATTGAACAGCATCTACATTAAGGCATCAAGGGGCATGGAATATGATATTCCAGAGGTCAATGGAGCTAGGATTAAAACCAAGAATCACCTACCCAGCAAAACTCAATATCATGCTCCAAGGAAATATATGGATTTTCAATAAAATACAGGACTTTCAAACTTTCTCAATAAAAAGACCACAGCTGAATAGAAAATTTGAGTTTCAAACACAAGAATCAAGAGAAGCATGAAAAGGTAAACAAGAAAGAGAAATCACAAGTGACTTACTAAATTTGAACTCTTTTGTTTACATTCCTACATGGAAAGATGATGTATATAATTCACAAGGCCTCAGTATTAGGGTAGCTGAAGGGAATATACATATACATATATAGATAGATATATAGATAGATAGGTAGGTAGGTAGATAGATATAGACTGAGGGCAGAGGGTGAGTTGAATATGAAGTGATGATATCTAAAAAATTGAAATCAAGTTAAAAGATGTGAGAGGAATATATTGAGAGAGGGAGAAAGGGAGAGATAGAATGGGGTAAATTATCTCACATAAAAGTGGCAAGAAAAAGCAATTCTGTAGGGAGGGAAGAGGGGGCAGGTGCAGGGGGAATGAGTTAATCTTGCTCTCATCTGATTTGACCTGAGGAGGGAATAACATACACACTCAATTGGGTATCTTACCCCACAGGAAAGAAGGAGAAAGGAGATCAAAAAGGGGGGATGATAGAAGGGGGCAGATAGGGGGAGGAAGTAATCAAAAGCAAACACTTTCGAAAAGGGACAGGGTCAAGGGAGAAAATTGCATGAAGGTGGATAGGACAGGATGGAGCAAAATATAGTTAGTCTTTCACAACATGAGTACTGTGGAAGGGTTTTACATAATGATACACATAACCCCCATGTTGAATTGCTTGCTTTCTTAGGGAGGGTGGGTGGGGAGGGAAGAGGGGAGAGAATTTAGAATTCAAAATTTTAAAAGACGAGTTAAATTTTTTTTTGGCATGCACCTAGGAAATAGCATATACAGGCAATGGGGCATCGAAATTTATCTTGCCCTACAAGAAAGTAAGGGAAAAGGGGATGAGGTGGAGTGGGGTGACAGAAGGGATGGCTGACTGGGGAATGGGGCACCTAGACTATATATCATCTTGGAGTGGAGGGGAGGGTAGAAATGGGGAGAAAATTTTTAATTCAAACTCTTGTGAAAATTAAGGCTGAAAACCAAAAATATTAAATAAATAAGTAATGATTTATTAAAAAAATGCCAGCTTTACATAAAATACTGGGGTTTCATACGCAATATTTTTTTCCTGTTTTTTGTGAGGAATGGGATGGGAGAGATCTTCATACTGGCTGGTGCCTGCCAAATTCAAAATAGTAACAAAAAAAACCCTTTTAACAAAACATAACTATGTCTCTGAGATTGTTATGTTATAAGTTTAAAACATCTAAGTAAGTGTCTCTCCTAGGCACTCCTTTGAACTCAATAAGTATTTATCTATGAAGGTAATGAAACAGATAAGAATCTGTTATTTATAACCTGTATCAATATTTAAAATTTTTTTGCCTTAGTAGAATCTTTGAATATTTTGAATACTTTCTTCAGCAATTCAAGAATTAGAGTCTGTGACCTTCCACAAGACTCAAAATTTTTAAGATCTAAATAAACTTATAGAAAGGGAATTTTCTTAAAAAGTGCTTTCATGAAATTAATGTACTCCAAACTAATTCTCCCCCAAAGTCCAGGAAGATACCTCCTTTCATTCCCAGTCAGCACTCTATAGGAAACAGGAGCAAGTTTGCAGAAACAACTCTTTATGAGTCAATTTGTGTCTACATAAATATGGTAAATTTATGAATGCTGCATGATATTGGCAAAATGGAAATGGAATGTTAAGGATTACGTATCATGAACAGAGTTCTATGCCCAAATATCATAAAAATATTAATACTACTAAAAGTTAAGCTGAAATAAAATCCAAGGCATTCAATTGAGAGAGACATCTCCTGCCCCTTTTTTGGTAATATTTTAATTTATGTGGCCTCAGGCTCTATGCAGCAGTAGTCACCACCTTATTCAGAGGAACAGGAATATTTACAAACCCATTTGTGACTACTCTTTTTGAACTGAATTGAGTGAAAAAAGAATTGACCAAAAAAAGAAATAGAATTCACGCATCTCAGACCAATGACTGACGAGACAGTTACCTGCTGATCTAAATAGCGAGGCATATGGGGCATGCTCTACATGACCCAATTAAACAAACAATTATTAGTTGCTCACTATATGAATATTTATGTGGTAGGTACTAGAAGTCAAAAAATGAAATGAGGGAGAAAAGTTGTTGTTCAGTTGTTTCAGTCATGTCCAGCTCTTTGTGACCCTGATATGGGTTTTCTTATCAAAGATACTGGAGTGGTTTGTCATGCCCTTTTCTATCCCATTTTACAGATGAAAAAATTGAAGCGAACTGGGTTAAATGATATGCCTATGGTCACATAGAAAGTAAATGTCTTAGGCCAGATTTGAACTCAGGTTTTCCTGGCTCTAGGCTCAGAGTTCTATCAACTGTGCCACACTATCCAGAGAAGTACAAATTTACAGATATTAAAGAAGTTACTAGTTGCAAGTATCACTGATTCTCATTACAAATAGAAAAGAGCTGGGCATGAAAAAAGATTGAACTACTTCCCAATATTTTTTTCTGCACTCAAAATTTTTGCACGGTTTCTGGGCTGGTAGATCTGGGCATAATCAGATGTCACAGATTTCTTAAACTGAGATTTCAGCAAGGGATGAGAGACCAACTAATATATCCTATATCCCCAGAAGTAATGATTAGTAGAATAATGTTCACCTGGGAGAAATTCACTGGTGTTTTCCCTCAGGGTTCTCTCTTTGGTTCTCTTATGTTGAACTTTTTATAAATGACTTGGATGAAGGAACAGCCATGAAAATCAGTTAGTAAATTTTCAGATGAAACAAAATCCAGTGGGATAGCTAATGCACTGGATGGCAGAATTGGAACTAGAAAGGACATCTTGGCAGGCTCACAATTTAAATCTTCCAATTGGATTAAAAAAATCAAATTTCCAAATTCATAAAGTGATGGAGATGGGGAAGGAGAATTGTGTATTATGAAGTAGTGAATATAAAAAGTAGAGATTTAACTGAATATATAGTTAATATGAGTCAACAGGGTGATACAGTAGCTTTCAGAGCTCATGTAATCTTAAGTTTCATTAATACTGTTCAGTGTGTTCTCTTTGCTGGTCAAATGAGGCAACTAAGTGCTACAGAAGAATTTAGGTGATGCAGCGGCAGTGCATTTGGAATCAGGTAGAATTGTCTTCAAATACTTCCTAGCTCTATTATATGGACAATTCACTTATCCTCTCCTAGTCTTACTTTACTTATACATAAAATGGAGAAAATAATATCACCTACCTTACATTGTTGTTCAGTGGATCAAATGAGATAACGTACAAAATTTTGTAAACTATAAAGTCCTATAAAAATTATATTACTATTACTCCATTACTGCTCCTACTGCTATTGCTACTGTTACTGCTACACCTTCTGCTGCTGCTGCTACAGCTACTACTACTACCACCACCACTACTCCTACCGCTACTACTACTGCTGCTGCTACTACTACTACTACTACTACTGCTACCACCACCACCACTATTCCTACTGCTACTACTACTGCTACTACTACTACTACTACTACTACTACTATTATTACTGCTACTGCCCTTCCGCTGCTGCCACTACTACCACTACTACTACTATTGCTACTATTACTATTAATCTGAAATATTGTTTTCCTTTTCTAGGCACCATCTTTTAGAAGAGATGTTGGCTTGCTAATATATTATGTAAGGCAGGACAATTTGAACAGTGAGGTGACTAGGAACCATGTTATGTAATAATTTATTATAGTAACCACAGATACATAAGCTGAAGGAGAGAAGACTTATGAAGGACCTAATCATTTGTCTTGAAATATCTGAAGGGCTGTTATTTGGAATAGGATCTAGATTTTTTCTTCTTAGCCCTGGACTAGGTAAAGGTAGAATATGTAGAAATGAAGATTTCTGCTCAACTTAAGACATATTCTCTGTCTCTCCTTTTTACTCCTCCATTTATATTTCTTCTTCACATGTATAATGTACTTAGAGAGGAAAAAAGGTGGCTCTGGGTGCCAAAGATATAATCAACTTCCAAAAGTTATCAAGAAACTTTTGATCATTAATTTATATTAAAAAACCTCTTCTATTCTTAGTGTGCATCCTCAGGATAGTAATCTCTTCACTTTTCAGTTCTCTTCCCACTCCTCCAACTATCTGACACATAAGATAGTACATGTACTTGATTAGAGAAGATGGCATTCCCCAACAGACAAGTTTTACCTTACAGTCAAGAATTTATGAGTAGTTATGTTCCCTGACAGAGTAGCTCTGCAAATCTCCAATTTCATTAAAGATTAAACAGATGTGGACTCTACTTTTAACCAAAAAGGACACTGGATTGTGACCCAGAATGGAGAGTGGTTCCAATAGAGTTTGCATCATGAAAGCTCTCTATGTCCATGGAATTTAAACCCTGGATTTTTTAAAATGTCTGTTCTTTGCTAAAATCACTATCATTTACATAGACTAAAGAATATTAAAACATCTGGATAAAAATAGAAATAAGTTGGGAGTTGTTCTTGATTACTTGCCTGTTTTGTCAATTTAGTTGTTGTCATGGAAAATAGTGACAGTAGTAGGAGCTCTCCAGATGAAATAATTTTTAAACAAATTGGTGTTCTAGAATACAACATAGGTTCATGGAATTGACACTGGATTAGTAGGCAGATGTTCAGATAAAGGTTCTCCTATTTACAGAATGTGCATAACCTTGGGAAACCCAAGAACCATGCTAAGTGTTGTGGAGACAAATGTAAGCAATATAGGCATTGATTTTTATCAAGTATCATGCTTTTTAATTGAAAGAAAATGCATAAATGGGAAGTTGAAAGAGTTGTTGAAGATATGTATGCAGGGAATGGTTAGGAAATGCTGAATAATAATGAAGTATAAGCTTGATTCTGGGCAAGATAAGGCTTAAATTCACCCATCAGAGAACAGGTTGACTGTAGGGGTACATCCTAGGAGTCTAATAGAAATAGGAGGGAAAGAAATGGAATAATTATTTTAGAACCTACTATGTGTTATGCACTGTGCAAAATATTTAAAAAATATCTCACTTCAACTTCATACTAATCATATGATAAAGGTAATGCTTTTATTCCCATTTTACTGTTGATGAAACTAAATGGAGTTTGTTTTTCAAGTATGAAACAGTTCAGAAGTGTCTGAAGATTGATTTATTTTCAGGCCTTCCTGGCTCATGGCCCAGTACTTAGTGTCACTTAGTTGCCTGAATAGGGTGAAAATGATATAGGATGAATTTAGGTGAGATGGCTTAGAAATGGTGTCCAGCAAAATGGGATAGCTCTTTGGTTATCTCTGCAGTTTGATACCAAACTGTTCTAATCCAATGCCTAGATTTTGACTCTTTCTAGCTTTCTTTTGGACCTAAATAAAACCTTTGGCTTTAAAGGTGGTTCTACATTCATCACTCTTTTGCTGTCTTTGGCTCATTCATCTCTATGACATCTATTAGATTCTTAATCTCAGAATCCTGTTATTGTGATTCTGACTTCTTCCTAAAGAGAAAATGCTGGCTGTAGCCCCTTTCCTTCTTCTTTCTAAACTCTTAGAATAGTGTACGTAAGAAGGAAAGTGGAGGGTGGGGAGCAAAAAAATGGAGATAGAGCCATTTACTGTGGTTGATTAGTGTACTGGGTTTGGAGTCAAGAAGATAAAGGCTCAACCCCTCCATTGGACACATATAAACTATATCATCCTAGGTGAATCATTGGGTATCTCTGGACCAATTAACTAGGTGGTACAGTGATAGAATTCTAGAACTAGAGTAAGGAAAAATTGAGTTTATATACCACTTAAGACACTTACTAGCTGTGTAATCCTGGACAACTCACTTTGCCTTTGTGTGCCTTGGATTCCCTGTCTGTCAGATGGTTTTAATCATAGTACCTATGATGAGGGCACAATCTCTGGGGTCTTCCAACTGGATCTGGCCTTCCCCTAAGGCCATGGGCCTTGCATTATCATTGGGCCCAAGTCTCTGCCTAGCCTAGCCCTCTATTGTCCAGCTGTTTCCTGATCACTTAAGTCTGATCAAAATATCTATACCCTAGTTCTGTTACCCCAGCCCTCTATTTTCTGTATGTCTCCATGTAGCTTCAGCTATTTCTCACCCTGGAGTCTGAACTCATCTCAGTCCCATCAAGCTCCTCCTTAGACTCCTCCTCAAGTCCCTCCTTAAACCCCTCCTCTTGTCACCGCAGACCACCCCTCAATCCCTCCCACAATCTTTCTGTATATAATTTTGTATCAGGAGGGCCGAGTTTATAATCTCAAAGAGGATCATAAACATGTCTGAAAGGTTCGGAATCGCCGGATAGAAGAAACTCTCAAAGTAGAAGGCAGAAGAATCAAAACATTTATTTAGGCTCAACAGTAACCAACCCATGAACCAGCAACCCCATTTTGATATGTTGGTCATAATCTTCCAGGCCCAATAAGTACGCCTTGAAAGAGTAACCAGGAGGCTACAGAGAAACATGATTGCGTAAAGCAAAATCATGTTTCCCCCTTGATGGTAATAAGATTACCCACTGGACTGAAGTCTTTGTTCAGCTTCCTCCCGTAGATCAGCTCTGCTGCTGGCAGCTCCTGCCTCAGCTGTGTCTGTTTCTGAAACTGAAGCTGCAACTGTAACTGACGATGTAACTGTCGTAACTGCCTCTGGCTCCAACCGGAAAAGGAAAGAGAGAATCTTCAAGCTGTCCTCTCCCCTCTTATAGGGTTTCTGACATCATCAAGCTCCGCCCGAATGACCAGGGCTGATTGGTTCTTGAGTTGGCTCCTCCCCCTAGGGTAGACCAGGTTCTGGAGCTAACACCTCCCCTCAGCCAGCCCCATGACTCCCCACACAGGAAGCCGTCTGCCTCCCGGCATGCTCCCCGGGCCTCCTGCCCCGGAAGAGCAAGCCACAGTGTCCAGAGGCTCAATGAGGCAAGCTGAGCCATTCAAAGAAAACAAAAGCCATTATGGCTACAAATTTCCATCTTGCCTCCATGAAGGCGCTCAGATCCAATCTAGCTCAGATTGATCTGGCCCGCTTGTTACAAGCATCACAAAGGGTGGGATCTCTTGGGGCAGACCAATATGGCTAACCATTAATAAACTTTGTCTTTTCCCTTGGCTGAGAAAGCTTGAGTGGAATTCTTTCAGCAGGACCCAGCATGTCACTATTTTGAGGTCATGAGCAGCCCTAGAAACCTATGGTTCCCTACTATATTCATTTAGATTAAACCTCTTCACTTATATTCCAGGGTTGTTGTGAAGATCAGATGAGACATTTAGAAAACACTTTGCCATTCTCAAAGCTCTCTATGAAAGCTATTCACATTCATGCTAGTATTATTATTACTTCAATTTCCTCATCTGTAGTATTAAAATGCTGGACTCAATGGACTCTCCATTGCCTTCCAGTTTTAAGTCTATGATCTATAACCCAATGGTGTGGTAAGAATTAACTCTTCACTCAAGAACTAAAAGATCAATGCAAAGTTATACATGGTAGTTATATGAGATTCCATGCCGTCTTGGGGAGGGAGGGGGGAGGGAGGGGAGAAAATCTGGAACTCAAAATTATGTAGAACCATGTGTGTTAAACTAAAAATAAATAAATAAATTTTCAAAAAAGATGATGAGTTAATGAAAAAGAATAATAGTACCCTAATTTCATACAATCTACAACAAGAAACCTATTACTCAATGCAGAACTTTATTCACTCTCACCCAGCTTCTGTCTGGAGTCAGAGGTGGGTATTTGAGAGAATAAGACGTTGAAAACAACGTTTCAGTCCTCCAAAGGAAAAGAGTCACATATCAAGGAAATGTTCAGTTCAAAGTAAAGTTTAAGCTGGTAATGATGGGAATTCTAAACTCACTATAGAGAAAATAAAAAAAAATGTTTAAAAATATGACATTGAAGTTACTCTTCAACAAAGACATTCAAGTGGTTGAGTTATATCTCCCTCTGTACACTCCATTTGGTACTGATTTTAGTGAACATACAAGTTCCTGAAATGTTTAAATTGTATTTTAGCCCACTGATGTGAAAAGCTACCCTTTCAAAATGGGTTGTGTTATAGTTTAGTATCAGGCAGTTTATATCAGAGAAGAACATTTAATATTGCTAGAAGCATTTAAAGTGAGTGATGAAGGAAGTTTCAAGGAAATCAACATTAACTCAATGAGCTCATTGCTGAATACTCTAGAACATTTCCTAAGGGTTTTTTTTTACTGGCAAGAAATGGCCATAGGGTTGTGTCACATTACTAAAGATAATGAGGATGAGGAAGATGGTGCTGCTAATAATCAAGAAAGGAAAGATTACTTATCAATGGCAGGGAAGAACGCAGAGCTGGTCCCAGAGAGGATCTAAATTCTAATTTCATCAGGTTGTTGAAATCCTATAAGAATGAGCAGAAGATATTGGAACTACACTTACACAGTTCCTTTATAACTACCCAAACACAGCATTTTGGTTGAGCTGAATTATGTGTGACTACATTCTTTGTTGTTTTATGTAAAAGTATAGTTGTATGGAAGAAAAAGAATTACAGCTTGGGAGAGGGCTCAGTTGTTAAGGGAAATGCCTTCTTCACAGGCAGTGGGCTGAGGGAGGAATAAGCACAATTTATTGGTCCCTGACTAATACTTTACTATCTGCAAAGAAGCTACTGTATTCAGAGTTGGATGGTGAAGAAGCCAAAAGTTGTCACATTGTATATCTAGGATTTTAAGTCTCAAGGATTTTTTCTCCTTTCTTCTTTCCCACACTTTGTTAGCTTTGTTTCTGTTTAGGAATATCAATAAATTGTGTACTTCAGTTTTCCTGTCTTAGATAAAATATATTTTAAAAATCTACCAGAAAAATATGGTCAAAAAATAAGTAGAATGGAGGAAGGGAAGGGGAGAAAAGGTGTCTCATTTCCCCTCTTAATAGTAGAACATAAGGAGTCACAAATAAGCAGTACAGCTTTGAAAATTTACACAACGAATTTGTTATATACTTTAATAAAATGCAGGTTCTACATAATACATATTCACAGCTTCATGTACAATCTTTTTTAGATTGTTTTATATTGTATGTAGAAATAATTGTTTTATCTGGTATTATGTTCAGAATGAAAGTGATAAAAGGGAAAAATCAACTGACAAATAAAAAATATATATTATGAGCTCAATTTACTACAGTTTGTCTTTGATGGTGCCTGCCGTAGTGCTGTCCCTATTTGAACAAGGAATTGCACAGCTGGCTACACTAAACAGGCTGTTTCTACCTGATGTTGTGACAAAATGTAATTAAAGAATAAGCAGATAAACCAAAAACACCAGAAAGTTAATGTTTGTCCTAAAATGTAATTTTTTTGTGGCAACATATTTAATCCATGACCCATTTCTGCTTCCCCCCAGTAATATGTGAGTCATGTACTACTATTCTTTTAAAAAAAAAACTGAAGTAATTGTGATCTGAAGTGTTTGGATGACCCAAAACACAATAGAGGGGAATATAGTTGACAAAAGTAAATTGCAGCACTTTACAAATTAAGCACTCTGCTAAATTTTCAGGCTTTTTACACCTTACTCTCTGATAACGACTCTTCAATCCAGTGAAAGGGTCCTTCTGGCTGCTCTACAAACAGGACACTCTATCATTGCACGCCAGGCTTTTTCTCTGCCTGTCCTCCATGCCTGGAATGCTCTCCTTTCTTCTCCTTAACTACTGACCTACTTGGCTTCAGTTAATTCCCAACTAAAAGCTCACCTTCTAAAGGAAGCCTGCCTAGCCCGTCTTAATTCCTTAGAATTGGTCAAAATAGCTCCAAATAATAGCTTTAATTTCCTTATCATTGATATTGTATGCCCCCTTTCCTTTTTAATACTAATATTTTGGTTTTCTTCTTTCTTTGATCAAATTAACCAATCGATTTCTATTTTACTTTTTTTTCTTAAAATTTGTTCCTGGTTTTATTTATCTGTTCAATGGTTTTCTTACTTTCAATTTCATTAATCTCTTCTTTCATTTTCAGGATATCAAATTGGTTTTCAAGTGGGGATTTTTAATTTATTCTTTTTCTATTTTTTTAGTTACATCCCCAATTAACTGATCTGCTTTTTTTTTCTATTTTTATTGATATAAGTTTTAGGGATATAAATTTCCATCTGAGTACTGCTTTGTCTGCAACCCACATATTTCGTTATGTTGTTGCATTGCTGTCACCATATTTAATGAAGTTATTCATTGTTTCTGTTATTTGCTGTTTGATCTGCTAATTAATTAGATTAGTTTATTTAGTTACCAATTAATTTTAATCTTTTTCCATGGTGCCTTATTGAATATAGTTTAGATGAATTTATATTTCTGCCTTTCTGCATTTTATTGTGAAGCTGTTAAGCAATAATACATGGAAGAATTTTGTCTATGTGGCAGTTGCCAGTGAGAAAAAAAGATATATTTCTTTGTATTCCAAGTCAGTTTTCTCCAATTTATCATATCTAACTTTTCTAAAATTCTATTCACCTCCCTAACATGATTTTTTGTTTATTTATTATTAGATATATCTAGTTCAGAGAGGGGCAAGTTGAGGTTCTTTGCTAGTATGGCTTTATTGTATATTTCCTCCTGTAACTTATTTCACTTCATTAAAAATTTAGATGCAATACCACTTAGTGCATATGGATTTAGTATTAATTAGTACATCATTGTCTATGGTACCTTTTACCCAGATGTAGTTGCCCTGCTCATCTCTAATTAGATCTCCTTGGGTTTTTGTTTTGTCTGAGATCATGATTGCTACCCTTGTTTGCTTGTTTTTTTGTTTATTTGATTTTTACTTTAGCTGAAGCATAATAGATTCTGCTGTAGTAATTTACATTTACTCTGGATGTCTCTCTGTTTCAAGTATGTTTCTTGTAAAGAATATATTTTAAGATTATTTTATCCACTCACCTATGTGTTATCATTTTATGGGTGAATTCATCCCATTCATATTGAAATTATGATTACTAGCTGTGTATTTCCCTCCATCTTATTATTCTATTCCCCCCCCATTTACCCAGTGCTCTCTCTCTCTCTCTCTCTCCCCTTTCTGTGTCTGCCTCTCTGTGCATCTGTTTCTCTCTCTCTCGCTCCCTCCCCTTTACCCTATTCCTTCCTTCTTACAAATGTTTTGATTTTGACCACTGCCTACCCCAATCTGTTCTCCTTTCTATCAGTCCCGCACCACCCTTTCTCTTATACACCTACCATCCTAATTCCCTTTGGATAAAATAGATTTCTATATGCAACTGAGTTTGTACATTATTTTCTCTTTGAGTCAATTCCAATAAGAATACATTTCAAGTGTTGCCTGCAGTTCTCCCATTTTTCCCTCCACTGTTATAGTTCTCTTCATGTGAGATATTTTATCCATTCTACCTCACCTTCTCTCTTTTCCTGGTGCAATCCTCTTTCTTACCCCTTAATTGTTTTAATATTATTCCCTCAGTCAGCTTATTCCTACATCCTCCTTCAATGTATGCTCCCTATAATTGACTTAATAGTGATGTTGTACTTCAGACTTACCGGTATCATCTTGCCATGTAAAAATGTAAACAGTTTAATGGTGTTGAATATTTTGTTTTCTCTTTTCTTTTTACCTTTTAATGCTTCTCCTGTATTTTGTATTTGAAAGTAAATTTTTGTGTTCAGCTCTGGTCTTTGCATCAGGAGTTCTTGAAAATCCTCTATTTCACTCAATATCTATTTTTTTTTCCTCTGAAAGATCACACTTCATTTCTCTGGGTAAAATATTTTTGGTTTAAATCCTAGCTCCTTTGCCTCCTGGAATATCATATTCCTAGCCTTCCAGTCCTTTAATGTTGAAGCAGCTAAATTCTGTGTAATGCTATGGATCCTTGATATTTGAATTGCCTGCTTGCAGTATTTTGTCCTTGACCTGTGAGTTTGGGAGTTTAATTGTAATATTTATGGGAATTTTTATTTTGGAATCTCAGAATTTGATTGGTGAATTCTTTCAATTTCCATTTTATCCTATCATTCTAGGATATCAAGGACAGTTTATCTTGGTCATTTCTTGAAAGATGATTTCTATGCTCTTATTTTTTTATCATGGCATTCAGGTCCTCTCATGAATCTTAAATTATCCCTCCTGAATCCCTTTTGCAAATGACTTGCTTTTCCAGTGAGATATCTCATATTTTCTTCTACATTTTCATTCCTTTAATTTTGTTTTTTTATTGTTTCTTGATATGTCATTTTATGATATGTCCATATGATATGTCCATTTTTTTATACCTACTTTTCCATTTGACCAATTTTACTTTTAAGGAGTTGTTTTCTCCAGTGAATATTTGTGCACCTTTTCCTTTTTTTTGTACTTTTTTTATCAAGATGTTAACTCTTTTCTCATGCTTCTCTTGCATCACTTTCATGTCTTTTTTAAATTTTTTTTCTACCTCTCTCATTTAGTTATAAACCAAAGAAAACAGCAATAATTTGTACTCTCCCAGGAGTTCTTTTTGCGATGGATGCCAATTGACATTTTTCTTTGCAGTTTCATATGCACCTGGTTTGACATTGTGATCTACTCTGTGTTTTGATCTTCCTTGTCACCATAGTAACTTTAGATGGTCAGGTCTCTTTTTTTTTCATTATCCAATTTATTTCACAACTTTTGACTTTATGTTAATCTTACACTCTATTCTCGTGGTGGAGAAGGCTCTGTCCCAAGCTTCTAGCATTGGGACATGGAACCTAACTGCTGGCTTCTTGGGGTATTGCTTATTGTTGGCTTCCTGAGTGTGGCCTGCTGCTGGTTTACCTGGATATAGTCTATGATGGACTACCATCCTCTTTTACCCTAGTGAGACAGACCTTTCTTGCCAACCTTGTAGGTTGTCTTGGAATGGAACATTTTTTCATGCTGTCCTTTTGTTTCTTCTACCAATTTGGAATTCTTTTTTGAGGTGTTATTTTATTGTTGTTTGGAAGTATATTTGGGAGAGTTCAGGCAAGTTCTTGCTTCACTTTGCCTTCTTGGCTCCCAAGCATAGAGATAAAATTGTCAAGGTGGAAAAATAAACAATAGAGGAAGGAATATTTTGAAAAGTATCGATTCACAACTTAGTGATTGTATTAACAACCCAGCTAGCAGCTTCTGTGGGGGCATAAGATGCACCCACAACGGGCACCCAGGACGTTGCCGGGACCCAGGAGGCTGCCAGGACACTGGGAAAGCACAGGTTCTTTTTATCTGCTTAAACAAGGAAAGCACGGTGAAGGGGTTGACCAGCTACTTTAATCCAGCATTCAGTTAGCATACAGACAACATTCATTTAGTTCAGGGGAAAATGCCAGCATTCAGTTAGCATTCAGTTAGTTCAGGGGAACAAAGAGACAAGCATCAAGAGATATACCAAATACAGATTCATTCACATACTTCAGGGGAAAAAGCCAGCACCCTGAGGTTCAAAACATTCATTTAGTTCAGGGGAAAACAAACCAGCATCCCGAACCTCAAAATCAAAATACAAACAAATTAGAAATATCAACAGACAGACCCAATACAATTCATAGTTACCAACAGCTGGGCTTGGCCCAAGAGCAAGGGCTGACCCAGCAGCATACTTCCTGTTGCTCCCACACCAACCGGAAAAGTAAAGAGAGATCTTCAAGCTGTCCTCTCCCCTCTTATAGAGTTTTTGACATCATCAAGCACCGCCTGAATGACCAGAGCCGATTGGTTCTTGAGCTGGCCCCTCCCCCTAGCGTAGACCAGGTTAACACCCAACAGGGCGTGGCTCTGGAGTTAACATCTCCCCTCAGTCAGCCCCATGACTCATCACACAGGAAGTTCTCTGATTCCTGGCATGATCGCTGGGCTTCCTGCCCTGGAAGAGCAAGCCACAGCGTCCAGAGGCTCAGTGAGGTAAGCTGAGTTATTCAAAGAAAACAAAGGCCATTCTGGTTACAGTGATAAGCAATGAAGGAAAAAAAAAATAGAAACATGGCAAAACAGAAACATCAGTAAGGTTAAAACTAGTTGTGGAAAACAAGCAGATAGCAAATGAAAAAAAATACATTCTGTCAAGATTACTAATTTAGAAAAGATAACTACTCTGTTAATGACCCTGGAGCCAAAACATCTTTACTCTTAAGATTTTATAGATTAGAGTTTCCCTAATGTTAAGTGGCCTTCCTTGGGAGTGCTGACATCCTCATACTGAAGTTGGATGATTACTTGAATGGGAATTAGTATAGAGAATTTTTTCTTGGAGCATTAGTTAGACTAGATGGCTCCTACTCTGAAATTCTGTAAATTTTTGATTCTTTGATTAATGGATCAGTTCAATACTTTTAATGAATTCTTGGTACTGTTGTCCAGTAAGCCCAATTCCAGCATCAAATACATGACTTTTTTTCATACTATTAAAGGAAATCACAAGTAGGCTTCAGGCTTTACCTCATGAACACTATTAGTAGAAACTCATTAATTATTCACCTGATATCTAGATTTTATTGAGCTATGACAATAGAATTAGGCTTCTAAATTTCAGTGATATAATATATAAAACATGTACATAATTAGAGGATGGAAAGGATACAAATATAAAATTAAGCTTAAATAAGAAGAAAAGAGACATTTATATTATGTATAGGATTTATTTTAATTTTGTTTTCTTTAAATGAAGCCCTTTAATTAAAATATGCTTATCATTTTGGTGAGATCATTTATATAAGGAATATAATTATTAATGATCATAATTAAAGCACCTGAATTTCAGACAACTAGCATTCTTCTTAGCCTCAGTTGTATCATTGTTTTATCTCTGACACTTGAGTTTCCAATCAGATGCTAACTAATTTTGCCCCTAATCATTAAGAAATGCTTTGCTAATTAGCAATGAAATTCATACCATATCAGACTGAATTGAATCAAGGTCTATTATCTTGAACAGTAAAGACACTTTGAAATTCTCAGTAACAGGGCTTGAATGTGTTATGTGGTTCATACACATTTCATGAAGTTCCACATTACAGTGATTTTTTTAAGACTGACATTAGTTATGCCATCTTTAGGTAGCATAATTCTATCACAACTATTCAGCAGTCAATTTGACTATGGTGTTATAAAATGATACATTAACTCTGATCACATTTTCACAGATTGTGTTTAGTAATAAATATACAGAATGGTTATGAGATTACTCTCGAAAGCAAAGCAGGTGGGTTAGAAGCATAATGGGGAATATTTATATGTGTAGATAAAATATGTAATATACATAAAGACTACTTTTAGAAAACTTGAAAACTATGACTTCTAACAAATGAAGAATTGAGTCCCAAGGAAGTTAAATACCTTTCCAAGGTCAAATTGGTATTAAGTGTCATAAGCAAAATTTTAACGGAGTACTCTGGTCTCAGTTTAGATAAATATTCCACTGTGTTGTATAGCATAACCCTGCCTTATGGAGAGTAAATTCATCTGATTATTGTTGAAGATGATTATTCAAGATTTAAAATTAGAAGATCTGTGTCCAATTCTGTGGTTCTCCAATTAATATCTATGTGACTTTGATCAAATCACTTAATCCTTCTGGGTCCAAGTTAGGCATCTGTTAAATAAAAGAGTTGGGCAAGATAATCTCTAAAATTCTTTCCTACGCACAATCCATCTGTCTATAATCTAGTACAACCCTCTCATTCTATCAGTCTCAGAAAGGAACTCACAGGTTGTTTAGTTCAAACCATAATTTAAATATGAATCCCTATAATAATATCCACCATTGACTTCAACTCACAAATAGTGAGGAACTCAGGACGTCATATGACAGCCCATTTCATTCTTGGTCATCAGTTCCACCCTTTGCTTCTGGGTCTTCCTTTGAGGCACAAGCAATTAAATTTATTCCCCTTCTAAATGAAAGAAATTACCACCACCACCCCAAGAGAAAAATAATGGTATATCAACTTGTGCATTCTCCAAATACTTCAACATTCCTGCAAGTTGTATACACACACACACACACACACACACATACACACACACACACACACACACATATATATATATATATACATTATATATAATAGAAACACATACATATATTTTATACACACATTTTCATATACACACAGATTATGTATATGTATATTTATCATCTATATCAACTATAGTTATATGTCTGTAGATATAGCATTTGGCATAAATACTGATTTATATTGATATATGTGTATTTGGATGTAACTGGGAGAAAGTCTGAACTATTTTATAGTAAAAGCTTGGAAGTCTAAAAATGAGGAAACTGAGGATCAGATAGGTGGAATTAGGAGGAAGTTGTAATAGCAAGCAAAGTTGGAGTTTTTGCTTTTTTTTTTCTTTTGGCATGCTTCTCAACACTAAGGCAATCAAGTGCCTTTGATTGACTATTGATTGTATCCAGAGTCTTTTATTACCTGCTTAAATCACAAGAAAGCCTCAGTCACATGAGTTTGAGTCACATGGTTGTGATGCACCCTGGCCCTGAAGAAGTGTATATACACTTGGAGGTTAGCATTTTGCTTTGGGGGCTCACTCATCGAAAGACTGCTGGTTTGGAGACTCTTGGGTAGTTGTTAAGGAGCCCTCCAGCTTTGAAAACTCAGGTACTGGTGCTTCTCTCTCAGGTAACTATGCAAGTATTGCTATGGATAGATAGCTAGAAGCCTTCTCTGCTGATTTGTGTTATTTGCTCTATTTATATAATTTCTGCCTTTAGTTTCTGTGTGGGTTTTCTCAGAAATTGAGGGTGCTGACTTTTTCCCCTGAACGAAGTGAATGATATATGTGTTTAATTAAAGTAAGATTGTTAACCCCCTTAAAGCTGCTTTCCTTAGAAAAGCAGATCAAAGAATCTGTGCTAGCAGCCCTCCTGCATGCTTGCGTTGTTGGTCTTGCTGTTGGTCTTGAACCTCCACAGCAGGTGCTAACAACATTGTTGTTATAAAAGTGTAGGCAGGTAGTAAGTAAGAGAACTTTCAATGAATCCCAGATTTTTGGGCTCTTAATATAGAACTTTTCACACTGAATTATGCTACTGTGAAAATCTCAAATGTTCATTATTACTATATTATTACTACTGCACCTTTAATTTTGGAACCATCCTACATGTCAAAAGATCAACACTAGACTTTATGTTAAGCAAGGCCTGGTTCTAAGAATAAATGAATTGGAATACAAGAAATAGGAAAATAAAGAGTGTAGCGCTCTGCAAAATTATTTTTAAATGAATACACATATTTTAGTAGACCAATTTTCTCTCGATGTTTTATTAATTTATTAGAAGCCAAAGCTTAAGTATTACAATGAAGACTCACAGTTGTATCATATACTTGTGATCCTAAAATTATATTCATTTTGAAGATATAAGGAAGATTTTTAAACTCAAAAAAGTTGTGATGTAATTATTGTTAAATTTTCAATCATCACTATATAAAATCAACTATAATAATAAATATTAATTGGATGGATATTAATGGTGATCTCCTTCTGTAGCTATAATTCTTTTAAATTTGTTTTTAATTCATGGAATGAAAGAAGCATTTCAATAATGTAAGGCTATAAAAAAAGGATGATTGCACATGGAACCACAAATCTACTATGGTCAACTTGCTATTTCCTTTAGATATATAAAAAAAATTATCATGTAAATTTCTTTTTTTTTTTCCTTTTTTTCTTCCTTATACCATAGAGATGGTTAACATTAGACACAATGGTTATTTCTATTTATCATTGCTTTCTGTGGATGCAGATAGAATCTTTTTTCATATGTCCTTTATAGTTAATTTGGGTATTTATATTGGTCAAAATAATTTACTCAAAGTCATTCTTCTCTTTCTTTTTTATTTGATACATTTTTTAGTTTTCAGCAATGATTTCCACAAGATTTTGAGATACAAATTTTCTCCCCATTTCTACTCTCCCCCCCACTCCAAGATGACATATATTCTAATTGCCCCATTCCCCAATCAGCCCTCCCTTCTATCATCCCCTTCCCCTCCCCCTGATCCCTTTTCCCCTTACTTTCTGGTAGGGCAAGACAGATTTCTCTGCCCCATTGCCTGAATATCTTGTTTCTTGTTGCATGCAAAAACAACCATTTTTGAGCATCTGCTCTTAAAACTTTGAGTTCCAAATTCTCTCCCCTCTTCCCTCCCATCCACTCTCCCTGAGAAGGCAAGCAACCCAGCATAGGCCACACATTTATCATTATGCAAAACACTCCCATAAATAGTCATGTTGTGAAAGACTAACTATATTTCCCTCCATCCTATTCTTTCCCCCTTTACTCAATTTTCTCCCCTGACTCTGTTCCTTTTCAAAAGTGTTCGCTTTTGATTACTTCTTTCCCCTATCTGCCTTCCCTTCTATTGTCTCCCTTTTTATCCCCTTCCCTCTACTTCCCTGTGGGGTAAGATACACAATTGAGTGTGTATGTTATTCCCTCCTCAGGTCAAATTTGATGAGAGCATGATTCACTCATTACCCTGAACCTGCCTTCTCTTCCCTTCCAATGAACTGCATTTTCTTGCCACTTTTATGTGAGATAATTTATCCCATTCTATTTCTTCCTTTCTCCCTCTCTCAATATATTCCTCTCTCTGCCTTTAATTTTCTTTTATTATTTTAGATATCAACCCTTCATATTCAACTCATTCTGTGCCCTCTCTTTATGAAGGAATATTCCCTTCAACTACCCTAATACTGAGAAAGATCTCATGAATAATACACATCATCTTTCCATGTAGGAATGTAAATAAACAGTTCAACTTTAGCAAGTCCATTATGATTTCTCCTTCTTGTTTATGTTTTCATGCTTCTCTTGATTCTCAAGAGACGTTAGGGTTGGATTTATCATTTGCAGACACAATAATCAGCATCACATGAGATGAGAGCTACCACAATAAAGTAGGGTAGAGCTTGGAATAAATCGTGGCAAAAGCCAAATTATATAAGACTAAAACCAAATAACCTGTCTAGAAAATCAAAGCATAACACTACAGTGAGAAACTAATATTCTCTTGAGATCTAGCAGGATGATCTAAAGCTTTAGGAAATGACAACCCAGGACAGATCCATTTTTAGTGGATATGACTTGAATAAAAAACCCAGGACAGGCAAGTGGAAAATAGACCTTTTTTCAAATCTGACTATTTCAGATTTATCATATTAAAAAGTGTGGTATGTGTACCTCCTCCATAAGATTATTGTGAAGGTCAAATGAGTTAGTGAATGTAAAATACTTTTCAATCTTTAAATCATTGTGCTAATATTATTTATGATATGATACTCTGAGGCCTTTAACTCATATTGGGTAATTATATTTCTCTCTTAACATTTAAAAATTGAATTGACTAATTAGAACATGTGTATTTAAAATGATCTACAAACAAGTCACCTAATACATACATTTTAATTGTATGGTTCTATGCCCCATAGTGTTCTACAAGGACAGAAATGTGTTCAATGATTCGCTGAGTATTAACTGAATTGTCAAATAAAAAACACAAATATGTGAATGTTGTAAAATCCAAAGAAATAAAGGATTCAATATGGATTTTGTGATTGTGCAAAAGTTTCTATTCATAGAAGTAGTTTTATTGATTTTATGAAATATGATATCACTACAGTATAAACAAAAAGATGGGAGTTTGAATTAACTACACACTTTGGAAAATTAAAGTGGATGAAAATTGCCTCTTTCTAACACTATGAAATGAAGATGGGCATTAATGCATAAATTCACTGAGATAGTCTAGCAATACACTGGTAATTTCTGTAAATTGAAAATGGGTTGGGGAGAGGATTGAAAGAATGGAATAAAATTGAATTAGATCATTTTTGGGAAATTAAATAACATTTTCCATTACCCTCAGAATAGTACTATTGCAAGGCTATTATCTGTGAAACTAACATTCTCTTGATTTTGATATGTCTTTAAATCATAAGATACTGAGATCATTGAAAATAAAAGATAATAATAGCCCAAAGCGGAATTAAAAGATTTATGGTGGATATAAGAAGGCTGATTCATGTTCTCAGTGATAATTTGAATTTTAGATATATCTTTAGTGACATTATTAAGGCTATGCTTGGAAGAATATATTAGAAGAATATATTATTACCTGTAAAACAAAGGATTTTCTTCAATATAGTGAAGTAAGCAGAAGTAAAAAAAAAAAAAAAAACACTTTCTACTCCATAAACACATGATCAGGAATCAAGAAATAGATAAAGAAGGAGAAGAGAGTAATGCAAAAGTAGATGAAAAATAATACATAATGGATGAGTAGATGAAGAAAGAACAAGGAGAAAGAAGATGAAGGTGGAAGAAGAAGAAGATGAAGGTGGAAGAAGAAGAAGAAGAAGAAGAAGAAGAAGAAGAAGAAGAAGAAGAAGAAGAAGAAGAAGAAGAAGAAGAAGAAGAAGAGGAAGGAGGAGAAGGAGAAGAAAAAAAACATAAGAAAAAGGAAGGTATCCCTCATCAGATACAATTGAACTAGGAAACGTGTCAAGAAGGAAATAAAAATGTAAGAATCATTGACATACCTGAAACCATGTCCCAAAACAAAATTAGATATCCTATTTCATGGAATTGCAAAGGAAAATTCCTAGAGCTAGTAGGAATGTATTGGTCAAGTGAAAATAGAAAGATTCCTCTAATCCTCTCATAGAAGAAATCCCACAATGAAAATTTCCAGGAACATCATAGCCTTGGGATAAAATAAAATCACATTTCAAAAATCCAGGAAAAAAGTTCAAATACCATAAAACAACAGCAGCATCAAATGAGATGAGAGCTATCACAATAAATACGGAAGAGCTTGTAATAAATTGTGGCAAAAGTCGAATTATATAAAACTAAAATCATATAACCTGTCTAGCAAATCCAAGCATAATACTATAGAGAGAAATTGTTCTTAAATTAAATGGCAGACTTACAAGAACCAAATCCAATGAGAGTAAAGCTCAAATACTGCTCTTCATCCTTCCTTCTTTCCTTCTACTATAATGTGTTTTTTCATCTTCATTTGATGTAATTTACCCTTTTCTACTACCTCCTTGCCTCTTCTCCCAGATCCCTCCCTTTACATCTCTTAATTATGTTTTTATCCTTATATCAGTTATTTTATACAGACATCCACAGTCTATGTGTATCCCTTTAATTGTCACAACTGTACTATTCTCAGGATTGATACATATATATGTATATATATATATATATATATATATATATATATAACATACATATATATATATATATATATATATATATATAATGTATATAAGATGATATAATCCTACATAAAGATGTAAATAATTTCTCTTATTGATTAATAAGGTTTGTGTTTTTTTCCCTCTGCTTACCTTTTTATGTCTCTCTTGAGTTTTGTATTTGCAGATCAAATTTTCCATTGAGTTGTGGCCTTTTTACCAGGAAGTTCTGGAATTCCATTACTTCATTGAATGTCCATTTCCTTACCTCAAAAATAATGCTCAATTTTGCTGGGTAGATGATCCTTGGTTGCAGTCCCAGCCTCTATGCCCTTTGAATATCATATTCCAATTTTTCCTGTCATTCAATGTAGAAGCTGAAAGATCCTGTGTGATTCTGACTATAATTCCACAATATTTGAATTGTATCTTTTTGGCTGCTTGCAGTACTGTCAAGGCTCTTTTTTCATTGTGGATTTCTGGAAGACCAATAATTCTTAAATTGTCTCTCCTGGATATATTTTGCAGTTCCATTGTTTTTCCAATCAGATATTTCACATTTATTCTATTTTGTTCATTCTTTACCTTTTGTTTGACTACTTCTTGATGCCTCATAGAGTCATTAGCTTCCACTTGCTCAATTCTAATTTTTAATGAGTTGCTGTCTTCATTTTGTTTTTGAGTCTCCTTTACCAATTGGTTGATTTTACCTCTCAGGGTGTCATTTTATCTATTTAGTCTCTGAATCTGCATAGCCAATTTGCCAATCTTATTTTTAACGTCTTGATTTCATCAGCGGTTTTTTTTCCCACTTTTTTTCCATTTTTTCTTTTACCTCCTGATATTTGGTTTTTAAAATCCTCCTTCAGCTCTTCCATTAATGCTTTTTGGACTTGAGACCAGTTCACATTCCTTTTTGAGGTATCAGATGTTGGTACAGTGTCAATGCTATCCTCTTCCAAATTGGTATTTTGATCATGCCTATCTCCATAAAAAGAATCAATGGTCCTCTTTTTTTCATGTTCCTCTTCATGTTGGTTAACTTTTTCCTAGCTTTACAGTGAATTTCTGCTTTTGGGGCTCAGGGCTCTCTGTCCCAGGTTAACTGTTCTGGGGATTGTGAGTCCAGTTACTGACGTTGTGTATTATAGCCTTCAGTTTCCTGAGGTGCAGGGGATGGGGCTGGCTGCCTGAAGTCTCCTTTTCCCCTGGGGCTGCTCTCCAGCACTTCTGCTCTTCAGCAATGGTCTCAGCTGTTTGTTGTCTGTGCTGTTGTCTGTCACTTCCCCTGGCTGTGCAAAGGTATGTCTGGGCTCCTGATACTGACCCCTGCTGGCTCTGCCCCTCTGGGACTCAGGAACTGCCACTGCTCAGCCACTGAAGCCCCACTTCTGTCTCCTCTATTCTATCATTTTTTCCCAAGGAATTCTCTGGGTCGGGGTGGAGGAGGGCTTAGAGCTATTTACCTGACCATTATGTCTCCCAGAAGTTCAAGAAGATACATTTCTAACCTTTGGGCTGCAGCCTCAGGAGCAGATGTCTCATGGCTGGTGACATTGCGCTGCTGCCTCTCATCACTTCCACAGACTCCCGTCCTGTGTTGGGAGGCCTTGGGATCTCTGCCAGTTTGAGGTGACCAGTTTTCTCCCATGCTGGGTTGCAGGCTTGTTTTCACTGCTGCTTCTGCTTTTTGCTCTCTGGTGTAGCTCTTTACTCCAAGCACTCTCCCAGCCTACAGATCCATCCAGTCAACATTTTGGACTCTCCTGGTGTAGAAATTTGCCTTACTGAGACTGCTAGCAGCTTCTAATTCTCTCAAATCTGTTCAGATTCACTTTTTTATAGGTATGTGACAGAGGTTGTGAGAGAGCTCTGGTAAGACACTGTTTTCATGGGCCATCTTGGCTCTGCCCCCTGAAACTCATCTTCTTGGATTTCCAGGAGCCATTATGTGCGGGCAAAACGGCTTTTATCCCTTCCTTCAATAAACTGAAAGAATGATACCTCAGGAGAAACAGAGGATCCAGAAGAGGGGTTTCAGTAGCAAGAAAAGTGGGGGAAAGGGCCCTTCCTGTGATGGCAGGAGACTAGTACAGGAAGAGTGGTGTCCCAGCAGCCCTCACCTCAGCAGAACAACTAGAGTAACAGAGCCCCAGGGGGTGGAGCTAACAAACGTCAATGCCAGGAACTCATACTGGCCTTTGCACTGCCAGGGGAAGTGGCAGACACCAGCACAGACAAGAACTGAGACCACCCATTCTGTAGAACAGTCCTGTGGAAGAGGAGACTCCCCAGCAGCCAGATCACCCTTCTCCCACACCTCAAAAACCAGAGGGCATAGAACATAAAGCCAGTAAGCAGTCGCACAGAATCCAACACGAGAAACTTGGGACAGAGCCCTATCAGCCTCATTAACAGAGATCCAATTTAGAAGCCAGGAGGAAAAAAAACACCATGAAAAAACACTCTAAGAAGCCAAAGATGATTGATGTGAATTATGGAGACAGGGAAGACGAAAATACCAATTCAGAAGAGGACAGCATGGACACTACACCCAGACCTTAAAATTCAAAATGGGAAAATGAACTGATCTCCAGAACAAAAAGCATTCCTGGAAGAACTCAAGGAGAATTATAAAAACCAAATTAGGGAGGTAAAAGAAAAAAAAATGGAAAAAACTGAAAAAAATTCAGTGAGGAAAACAAATCTTTAGAAGGTAAAATTTGGGAAATTGTCAAGAAAAATCAGAATATAAATGGAGAAAATGTCTCATTGAAAAGTAAAATCAACCAAATGGAAAAGGAGATAGAGAAGATAAAGGAAGAAAATAAAACATTAAAAATTAAAATTGGGCAAGTAGAAGCTAATGACTCTATGAGACATCAAGAATCAGTTGAACAAAATCTAAAGAATGAAAAAATAGAAGAAAACATGAAATACCTGATTGGAAAAACAACTGACCTGGAAAATAGATCCAGGAGAGACAATCTAAGAATTATTGGTCTACCAGAAATCCATGATGAAGAAAAGAACCTTGACAGTATCTTCCATAAAATCCTTAAGGAAAATTGCCCAGAGGTCCTAGAACCAGAGGGTAAAATTATTAGCGAAAGAATCCATCGATCACTCCCTGAAAAGGTTCCCAAATTGAAAACTCCAAGAAATATTACATCCAAATTCCAGAACTACAAGGTCAAGGAGAATATACTGCAAGCAGCCAAAAGGATACAATTCAGATATCATGGAACTACAGTCAGGATCATGCAGGATCTTTCAGCTTCTACATTAAATTACAGGAGAAATTGGAATATGATATTCTTAAAGACAAAGGAGCTTGGACTACAACCAAGAATCAACTACCCAGCAAAACTGAGCATAATTTTCCAGGGAAGGAGATGGACATTGAATGAAATAAGGGAATTCCAGACCTTCCTTATGAAAAGGCTTTGTAGAAAATTTGATCTCCAAATGCAAAACTCAAGAGAGACATAAAAAGGCAAACAGGGGGAAAAAACCCTAGTTAATCAATAAGGCTAATTAGTTACATCCTGATATAGGATTATTTTGCTTTATATATGTTATATGTGTGTGTGTGTGTGTGTGTGTGTGTGTATTTATCTTGTGAATTGTATACTTATTATGACAATTAAAAGGGATATACATAAACTGTGGGTATCAGTATAAAATAATTGATATAACGACAAAAAATATAATGAAGAGACATAAAGGGATGGTTCTGGGAGAAGAGGCAAGGAGGTAGTAGAAAAGGGTAAATTACATCAGATGAAGAGGCACAAAAACATATTGTAGTAGATGGAAAGAAGGGAGGGAGAAGAGCAGTATTTGAACTTTACTCTCATCGGATTTGGTTCAAGAAAGGAATAACATAATCCAATATCTATAGAAATGTAACTTATCTCACAGGCAGTAGGAGGGGAAAGGGTAAAAAAGGGAGGGGGTGGTCAGAGGGGAGAGAAGAAGTAGTAAGGGGAAAATGGTAAGATAACGGAGGGGAATCAAGAGGGAGGGCAAACTGAGCAAGGTGGCAGTCAAAAGCAAAACTCTGTTGAGGAGCAGAAGAAACAAAAGCATGAATGGGGAGGAAATAGGTTGGAGAAAAAGACACAGATAGTAATCATAACTGTGAATGTGAATGGGATGAACTCTCCCATAAAATGGAAGAGGATAGCAGAATGCATTTAAAACCATAATCCTACAATATGCTGTTTAGAAGAAACACATATGAAACAGGGGGATACATACAGGGTAAAGGTAAAAGGCTGTAGTACAATATATTGTGCTTCAGCTAAAGTGAAAAGAAAGCGAGGGTAGCAATCCTAATCTCAGACAAAACAAAAACAAAGATAGATGTGGTTAAAAGAGATAAGGAAGGATGCTACATCCTGTTAGAAGGCAGCATAAACAATGAAGCAATATCATTAACATATATGCACCAAGTGGTATAACAGGCAAATTCTTAGAGGAGAACTCAAGGGAGTTACAGAAATAAATGGACAGCAAAACCATACTAGTGGGGGACGGCAACCTCCCCCTCTCTAAATTTTAATAATATAACTTCAAAATAAACAAGAAAGGTAAGGAGGTGAATTGAACTTTAGAAAAGGCAGATATGATAGACCTCTAGAGAAAACAGAATGGGGATAAAAAGGAATATACTTTTTTTTTTTCCTCAGCAGTACATGGCATGTATTTAGCAATTGACCAAGTACTAGGGCATAAAAGCCTCACAATCCAGTGTAGAAAGGCAGAAGTAGTCAAAGCATCCTTTTCACATTAAGATGCAATAAACATTATTTGTAGCAAAGAACCATGGAAAAATAAGCTAAAAATTAATTGGAAACTAAATAATCTAATTCTAAAGAATGCAAGGGTCAAACAACAAATCAGAGAAACAATTAATAACTTAATTCAAGAGAATGACAATAATGACACAACATATCAAAACTTATGGGATGCAGCAAAAGCAATTCTTAGGGGAAGTTTTATATCTCTAAATGCTTACATGAATAAAATAAAGAAAAAGGAGATCAATGAATTGGACATGCAACTGAAAAAGCTAGAAAAACAACATATTGAAAATCCCCAATTAAATACAAAATGAGAAATACTGAAAATCAAATGAGAGATAATAAAATTGAAATCAAGAAAACTATTGAACCAATAAATAAAATTAAGAGCTGGTTTTATGAAAACAAAAAAATGGTAAACTTTTGTCAATTTGATTTTAAAAAAGAAGAAAATCAAATCACCAGTATCAAAAATGAGAAGGGTGAATTAACCTCCAATGGAGAGGAAATCAAAACAATAATTAGGAATTATTTTGCCCAATTATATGCCCATAAATCTGACAACATTAAGGATATGGATGAATGTCTACAAAAATATAAAATGCCCAAGTTAGCAGAAGAGGAAGTAAAATAACATAATAACCCCATCTCAGAAAAAGAAATCGAGCAAGCCATCAATGAGCTCCCTCGGAAAAAATCTCCAGGGTCAGATGATTTTACATGTGAATTTTATCAAACATTCAATGAAAAATTAATTCCTATACTTTATAGACTATTTGGGAAAATAGGTGGAGAAGGAGTCCTATCAAATTCTTTTTATGACACAAATATGGTACTAATACCTAAACCAGGAAGAGTCAACACAGAGAAAGAAAATTATTAGACCAATTCCCCAAATGAGTATTGATGCAAAAATTTTACATAAAATATTAGCAAAAAGATTGCAGCAACTTATCATGACAATAATACAATATGACTAGGTAGGATTTATTCCAGGAATGGAAGGCTGATTTGATATTAGGAAAACTATCAGCATAATTGATAATATCAACAACAAAACCAACAGAAACCATATAATAATCTCAATTGATGCAGAAAAAGCTTTTGACAAAATACAATACACATTCCTATTAAAAACACTAGAAAGCATAGGAATAAATGGAGCCTTCCTTAAAATTATAAATAGCATCTACCTAAAACCATCAACAAGCATTATTTGCAATGGGGATAAGTTAGATGCCTTCCCAATAAGGTCAGGGGTGAAACAAGGATGTCCTTTATCACCCCTATTATTCAATTTGGTACTAGAAACATTAGCTGTAGCAATAAGAGAAGAAAAAGAAATTGAAGGAGTTAGAATAGGCAAAGAAGAAACAAAATTATCACTTTTGGCAGATTATATGATGATTTACTTAGAGAATGCCAGAGAATCAAGTTAAAAAAACTACATGAAATAATAAACAACTTTAGCAAAGTGGCAGGATATAAAATAAAGCCGTATAAATCGTCAGCATTCCTATGCCTTACTAACAAAGCCAAACAGCAAGAGATAGACAGATAAATTCCACTTAAAGTTACTGTACACACTATAAAATATTTGGGAGTCTATCTCCCAATATAAATCCAGGGCCTATATAAACATAATTACAAAACACTTTTCACAGAAATAGTCAGATCTAAATACATGGAAAAAATATCAGTTACTCATGGTTAGGCTGAGTTAATATTAAAAAAATGATAATTTTACCTAAATTAATTTATTAATTCAGTGCTGTACCAGTTGAACTACCAAAAAAATATTTTACAGAGTTGGATAAAATAGTGACAAAATTCTTCTGGAAGAACAAGAGGTCTAGAGTATCTAGGGAATTAATAAAATGAAATGCTAGGGAAGGTAGCCTAGCCATACCAGATATTAAACTGTACTACAAAGCAGCAGTCATCAAAACTACCTGGTACTGGATAAGAAACACAGCCATGGATCAGTGGAATGGTTTAGGTACACAAGACGCAGAAGTCAATGAATATAGCAATCTACTCTTTGATAAACCCAAAGAATCCAGCTTCTGGGCTAAGAATTCACTAATTCACAAAAACTGCTGGGAATATTCTAAAATGGTAGGGCAGAAACTGGGTATAGAACAATATCTTACACAATATACCAAAATAAAGTCAAAATGGGTTCATGATTTAGGAATAAAGGCTGATACTATAAGCAATTTGGGAGAGGAAGGAATAGTTTACCTATCAGATTTATGGGAAAGGAAAGAATTTATGACACAACAAGAGATAGAGAGCTTTACAAAATGCAAAATGGACAATTTTCATTACATTAAATTGAAAAGGATTTGTGTAAAAAAAAAGCCAATGCAACAAAGATTAGGAAGGAAGCAGAAAATTGGGAGAAAATCTTTACAACCAGTGTCTCTGATAAAGGACTCATCTCTCAAATATATATGGAAATGAGTCAAATTTATAGGAATACAAGTCATTCCCCAATTGAGAAATGGTCAAAGGATATGAACAGGCAATTTTCAGAGGAAGAAATTAAAGATATCTATAGGCATATGAAAAGATGCTCTAAATCACTACTGATTAGGGAAATACAAATCAAAACACTACCACATCTCTCCTGTCAGATTGGTTTAAATGTCAAAACAGGAAAATGATACATGCTGGAGAGGATGTCGGAAAATTGAAACTGTTGCAGTGCTGGTGGAGTTGTGAACTGATTCAGACATTCTGGAGAGCAATTTGGTACTATGCCCAAAGAGCTATAAAAATGTTCATACCCTTTGACCCAGCAATACCACTTCTAGGGTTGAATCCCAAAGAGATCACACAATTGGGAAAAGGACCCATATGTACAAAAATATTTATAGCAGCTCTTTTTGTCGTAGCAAGGAACTGGAAATCAAGGGGATGCCCATCAATTGCAGAATGGCTGAACAAGTTGTGGTATATGAATGTAATGGAATTCTATTGTCCTGTAAGAAACAGGGAAGATATGGACTTCATAACATCCAGGAAAAACCTACACAATATAATGCTGAATGAGTGGAGCAGAACTAGGAGAACATTATACACAACCACAGATAAATGGATTCTGTGATGACTAACCTTGATAGACTTTGCTCTTCTCAGCAATAGAAGGTTCAAAGACAACTGCGAAGGACTCATGAGAGAGAGAGATGTCTATACCCAGAGAAAGAACTATGGGGACTGAATGCAAATTGAGGCAAACTGTTTGCTCTTCTTTTTCTTTTCTTTTTTTTTTTTTTTCCTCTCTTTTTTTTTTGTTTTTTTTTTTTGTTCTGCTTCTTCTTTCTCATGGTTTATTATATTGGTAATAATTCTTCTTTACAATTTGACTTTTGTGCAAATAAGTTCAATGTGAAGTTATATGGAGAAGATATATTGGATTCCATGCCATCTTGGGGAAGGGGGGGGAGAAAATTTGAAACTCACGTTCATGCAGAACTGAGTGTGTAAACTAAAAATAAAAAAATCTTAATAAAAAAATTAATAAAGAGAGATGGGGGGCTGAGAGAGGCAAAGAGACAGAGATAGAGAGGTTTTCAAATTATAAAGGAATCAAATGACTGAGAAAAATATTTGGAGCAAGCTTTTCTGATAGAAGTCTGATGTACAGGGCAGACACTGAACTCTTCATATGATTTGCACCCACTGTCTAAAAGATAAATGGTAAATAATTGTGAACACATAGTGTTCAAAAGAAGAAATCAATGTCATCATAGTTACATGAAAACATTCATGTGATCAATAATTACAGAAAAGAAAATTGTAAAAAGGTTACTGAGTTTCCAGGTTACAAGTATTTTCTCAAAGAAGACAAAAAAATAAAAATTACAATTGTTGGAAAGCTTAAGTGAAGACAGGCACTTTGGTAGAGGTGTGAATTGGTCCAGTCAATCAGAATAAATATTGGCAACTCTATCCCCTAAGTCATTGAACTGTGACTATACTCATTAATCATGAGATACCACCAATTACTCTCTTTACCCCAAAGAAATCAAATAACGATTAAAAGATCTCTTAAATGTATTTTTCAGTATTTTTTTGGGTCTCCTTTAGCAAGTCATTGACTTGTTTTTCATGGTTTTCTCGCATCCTTCTCATTTCTCTTCCCAATTTTTCCTCTACTTCTCTAACTTGCTTTTCCAAATCCTTTTTGAGTTCTTCTATGGCCTGGGGCCAGTTCATGTTTTTCTTGGAGGCTTTGGTTGTAGGCTCTATGACTTTGTTGTCTTCTTTAGGCTGTATGTTTTGGCCTTCTTTGTCACCAAAGAAAGAATCCAAAGTCTGAGACTGAATCTGAGACTTACTAAAGTTGAACTGTTTTGTTTACATTCCTACATGGAAAGATGATGAGTATGATTCATGAGACCTCAGTATTAGGGTAGTTGAAGGGAATATGCATATATGTGTATGTGTATGTATGTGTATATATATATATATGTGTGTGTGTATATATATATGTGTGTGTATATATATAAGTTTATGTATATATATGTGAATGTGTATGTATGTATATATCTGTGTATGTGTATGTATGTGTATATATATATGTTTTTATATGTGTATATATATATATGTAAAAGAGAGAGAGCAGACACAGGGTGAGTTGAAGATGAAGGGAAGATATCTAAAAGAAATAAAATGAAATTAAGGGATGAGAGAGCAACATACTGAGAGAGGGAGATAGGGAGAGATAGAATGGGGTGGATTATCTCGCATAAAGGTGGCAAGAAGAAGCAGTTCTATGGGAGGAGGGGAGAGGGCAGGTGAGGGGGGAATGAGTGAACCTTGCTCTCATCAGATTTGGCCGGAGGGGGAGTACCATACATACTCAGTTGTGTATCTTACCCCACAGGAAAGAAGAGGGAGGAAGATAAAAAAAAATAAAAGGCGGGGGGGATGATGGAGGGGAGGGCAGATGGGGGTGGAGGTAATCAAAACAAACACTTTGGAAAGGGGACAGGGTCAAGGGAGAAAATTCAATAAAGCGGGATGGGTTGGGAAGGAGCAAAATGTAGTTAGCCTTCCACAACATGAGTATTGTGGAAGGGTTACACATAATAATACATGTGTGGCCTAGGTTGAATTGCTCAACTTCTTAGGGAGGGTGGGTGGGAAGGGAAGAGGGAAGAGAATTTGGAACTCAAAGTTTTAAAATCAGATGTTCAAAAACAAAAAAAGTTTTTGTATGCAACTAAAAAATAAGATACACAGGCAATGGGGCATAGAAATTTATCTTGCCCTGCAAGAAAGGAAGGGAAAAGGGGATGAGAGGGGAGGGGGGTGATAGAGGGGAGGGCTGACTGGGGAACAGGGCAACCAGAATATAAGCCATCTTGGAGTGGGGGGGGAGGGTAGAAATGGGGAGAAAATTTGTAATTCAAAATGTTGTGAAAATCAATGCTGAAAACCAAATATGTTAAATAAATAAATTGCATTTAAAAAAAAAAAAGATCTCTTAAAGAAAATAGTTTTTTTCAAAGTAGTAGAAGGAAGTGGCAGCAAGTGGGTAATGGCTGAACAATTTATAGTATATGAATTCAATATAATCTTATTACGCCACAAGAAAAGATGAAAAGGAGAGTTATAGGGAAAAATAAGAAGACTTGTATGTTCTGATAATAAGAAAAAAAACAAATTTAAAAGACTTAAAACTCTCACTAATACATTAATAGATTAATACATAGATTACATGCACAGTTGAATACAATGACATTAATACAATGACAGCTTGAACTCTACCTTAGAGTGAAGAAAAAGCCTGCAGAAATCAAGATGCAGTTTCGGACATGGAAAATATAAGAATTTGTTCTGCTCGACTGTATTTATTTTTTAAAGGTTGGATTTTTTGGCTTTCCTTATATTTTGGGAAGGCATCTTGGGGGACAGGTGAGCTTCTTACAAGGTTGAGAAAAAAAGAAGAAAAAGAGGATAATTATAGCTTTTAAAAATGCAGAGAATAGAACTCAGGAAAGTTCAGAGGAAAATGTAGGTCATCAAGACAGCTTTCAAATTAACATGTAGAAAATATATACTTCTTAGAGTAAGCTGTTGCAGAGTAGATATTTTCATTTTTACTTTTCTTTCCTACTCTTTATATAGAAATACATTTTTAAAATATTTTAATTTATATTTTTTCCATGAACGGGACCACAGCTAGATACCCTAAGTATTTCAATCATACCTTTGAGATAGTAAAAGACTGAAAGAAAAGACTCCATTATTTGGGGTAGTTCAGTTGGATTGATTTTAGAAAATTTATTGGGGGATTGGGGTGAGGGGGTACTAACAACCCTAAAATAGATGTTATGAATCAGTGGCAGAATCACAGAGAATGTGGGAAACAAGCCTTCATGCACACAAATATTCTTTTCTTTGGTGTATTATATATGAAAGATTCCTTTGGAGAATCATGTTTCTCCAATTTGTTTTGGAAGGACAAGGGTGTGTGTGTGTGTGTGTGTGTGTGTGTGTGTGTGTGTGTGTATTAACATGTGAAGAAAGAGATTGAAATAGAGTGAACTCATCAACCTATGTTACAGCAAGAGCTCATCCTGCCGTAGTATTTGTTCTTCTTTAAATGAATTCACTGAGTATGTGAGGTTTTTAATTCCTTACCAAAGAAAGCCCAAGGAATTATATATTTTGTGTGGGCTCATTAGTGTTCCTTCTTTAAAGTGAATGAAAAAAGGTAAATTGTAACATTTATTTCCATGCAAGAACTACTAAAAATTGTGGCACCACATGTGAAAGATTCCAAGATCTAAAAATCATTGTAATAATTAAAAGGAACTTATGCAATAGAAGGGCTTTTATAGTAAGAAATGTACATTGCCTAATTGAATATGAATTTTTGGAACTATATTGAGAAAAGGTTTTAGTTTATAGCTTTTTTTCTCAATTTACTAAATTCTAACTGCTGAATCAGTGTGAATCTGATTTTGAGAGTTATAAGCCAGCGTGATATATTGGAAACGACATTTAGTTTCCAAAGTAGTTAACTAACAGTTTCAATGCTTTTTGTACAAATGAAGAAAAAACAAATCTTAATAAATGGTAAAGTCAGGATTCAAACCTAGGTTTTCTGACTAAGATCAAGACTTTCCCCACCATATCATACTGATAATGTTTACCTACTTCAAAGATTTATAAAATATTGAAGCTTAAAATTTTCTTAAATCATTTTATGAGTATCTAATCTGACCAGTAGAAGTATTCCCTCCAATGTTGCAAACCCAAACCCATTGACTCTTCTTGTTTTAGTGTCATCCTTGATCATATCCTTCTATGAACTTTATAGAAGTTTCAAATATGCCTTGGGTGTTTTGCAGAAATCTCTTTAAAATAATGTCCCCAACAAGTGACTACCCAACTTTTACTTGAAGGCCTCCAGAAAAAAGATACATGACCATCTCCTGAGGTATCCCAATTGTTCAGAATGTTTTTGTTCTCCAATTATGTGCTACCCAAATTTCCTTCCT